>NW_008347292.1:94984-107947 GCF_000622305.1 Nannospalax galili
AATGTTTAACAGACATACTTTGAGGTCTATAATAATTTGGTCAAAGGGACATAAAGGACACTTTTTGCTCCTTGCCCTCCTAGGTCGACTAGTTTCAGGGGACCATGAGCATTTCTCAAAATGTCCTATAATGGTGGTGGGTCACCTGTCCTCTTGATCAAGGAGGCCGAGGAGATCCCACCAGATGGACTTGAACCAGTGTCCAGTCTATAAGGAGGAGGGTCAACACAGAGGAATCATTTCCTCCATGCTTCCAAGTGAAGCCAAAGATGGTAGAGCAGGACCTTTGACTTGTCTTCATACAGGCGGAACTGGTGAAAGAAAGGAGTCAGGGGCTCCTCCCAAGCCCATGTGACCCCTGAGGAACAGATCCTCAAATGACCTTAAGAGTAAAAATAAACTGGTTTATCTGGTCCAACTGTATGGCCTTAAACACCCAAAAGGAAAGTATAACCAAAGATTAAAGGGGCCAATATAATTTCATAGGAGTCCATATGTATAGCTAAAGGCTACATAACAAAACAAAAAATTTTTTAATTAAAAATAAAAAAAAAAATTTCCAGATAGGAGATACCTTCTTTTGAATTGTTGGCCAGGGTGGCCAAAGGGATTCCCAAATAGTATCCCAGCATAGAACTGGGAAAATGAACAGCAGACCCTAATCTTATCTAAAGGAGTATTGACAACTGATTGCTGCTAGAAGAACAGATGATCCTCCTAAAACAAAGACCTCTAGACAGCCTGACTAGATTCACCAAAATGACAAGTAGTGGGGAATGGCGGGGTTGCTGACAACACAGCAAACAGTAGCAAGGATATCAGAGTATAAGGGCTCTAGTGGAGGGAGGGAGGCTATGGGAGGGTGCTATCGGGGAAGTGGGTGTAAAGATAAATAAAATTTTTTAATTAAATAATAATAATTCTTCAAAGCATAAAAATTTGCTCCTTAATAATTGGCGGGTGTGAAAAACATTACCACTGAAATCTACCTGATGACTTTATATCCATGCTCAGATGCCAAGGAGCTCAGAAAGTAACTGACTGTGACTAGCAATAATCAGATATATAGAGATTAGAAATGCATGTGCATCTTAGTGTCAATTGTATTGAAAATGAATTTTTCTGTATGAAACTGTGTATTTTAATAGTGAAATGGGGATCTTTTTTAAAGTTTAAAACCTTGTTTAATTTTATGTCTTATACAGTTTATACAGAGCATAGTATTGTATAACCATATTAATTCAACTATAAACCTAAAAATTTACAACCAATTTTGAAGGCGATGCATCTTAGCTCTGGAAACTGTTATTGAATATGTCAGTGCTGTTATAATGAAATGCTTCTTCTGATTGTGTGGTTATTAAATAAATAATTTTATTAAAAGTGCCACTACTGGAAAAAAAAAAAGTGACAGGGCTAGAAACCATGGGAGCGAGGGTACACATCGATGCATCCAGAGATCTTCCACCAGATGAGATCACATTAAACTTTCTGTAAGTCCCCCCATGCATCCCATATGCACATGTGGCCTGCTTATTGTGAATAGACCCTTTGAACATGGGGTTATGTTATTGAAACCAACCAGCTTTAAAAAATATTATCACTGGGGCTAGAGAGATGGCTCTGTAGTTAAGAGCACTGGTTGCTCTTGCAGAAGACCTGGGTTCTAATTCCAGCACCCACATGGCAGCTAACAACAATCTGTAACTCCAGTTCCAGGGGCTCTGGTGCACTCTGCAGGCACTGCATGACACGGTACACATGCAGGCATAACACTCATACACATACATGCAGGCATAACACTCATACACCACATAAAATAAAAACAATTTTTACATTTTAATTAAAATATTATCACTGAATAAACTTGAAGGCCTTCTAGGGTCTCTCCTGATACCATTGTAAGTCTTTGAGTTTGGTGTGGTTTGTATAGTCTGTAATCCCTATCAACTATTGGTAAAAATTTAATTACAAGAATAAGGATTGAAGCACATGCCTTAAAGAGCATAAGGACAATCAGCCATCTATTATCCTTCTTGTTAGAAAACAATCCATGGTAGCTGGTTTTTCCCTTCAGAATCCACCTGTACTGTCTTCTCTCACAAAAGGAAAAGGAGGTTGCAACTTCTGTTAAGGCAGGTGCTATGGATGTTTCAAGGATTTTAGAAGCCCCAGGGAAAGCTTGAAAAGTCTGGAAGGTAAAATGAAGCAGCCAAATGGTTCTTGAAAGGAAGAAACATTTCAGCCTAACACCATGAGTTTAGAAGTGAATTAAATCTCCAGTGGAATTTTAAGTCTGACTGTTGATATTCTCAAACTCCATGTCCTCAAAACCATTAAAACAGAGCACCGAGGCAAACAATTCAATGAGTCTAGAACCTGGGGGAATGCCTTTGAAGGGCAAGGCCAGATTCCTCAGCTCCCCAGGAGACTTGGCTTCGTGCTGTGTGCTTCCTCTTACTCCATCACTGAGTGGGTTGTACCAAGAAGAGCAATGAGACAAGAACACAGAGTACAGGCTATTTCTACCTGGCAAGTGCTCTTGTGGAGGTGGACCAGAACAAGTCAGCTATTGAGGCAGTAGAGGCTCCACTTCTATAAACCTATCTTGTATTGGTTGCATAGCAATACTAAACATGAGCAAGAGCCATACAAACCCTAGATTAAACTCCACAAATAGAGACCAACAAAGAAATATTCACTAAAAATGAGCTTGTCTTAAGGAGATACAATGGGTTCATAAGGAAGAATCAGCAGCTATGATCAAATTCAACATAATGGAGAGAATAAAATTAAATGCTTCCAAAGCAGATGAGAGAAGGCCCAATAACAACTTTCTCCCAAATGTCCATTTTGGTCCCCAGCTTTCACTAAGACTTCAAGCTCTTCCAAGTCATAGGTTACTGCCCTTAAAGAAAAAGAAAGAAGGAAAGGTTAAGTCTATATATGTGCTCTGAGTAGGGGGACCTGGGCCAGATTTTTTTTTTCTTTGGATAGGTCACAGAATCAGTCAAAGCATTCTGATCTCATTAAATTAGGAAGACAATGGTGAATGATGGTGTCTTTAAAATGTTGTCATACAGCGTTTGGGTAAAGCCAGTATCTATCACATAGTAAGCCCTCAAGACAGATGAATAACACTGGCACCCATAATAAGGTGCCAGAATACTCAGTCTGACCTCAACCAAAACATATTAGACAAATGACAAATCCAAGACAGTACAAAAGCCCCTACACACACTAGTTCATGAGTTATTTCCCACCTCAAAGAATAATCAGATTCACCAGTTACCTAGACTCAAAGTTGACAAGAAAAAAAAAAGTAATACTGTTAAAGTTACCTTTAAAATGTTTAAAAGTTAGAGCTAGGAAGACAGTTCAGTAAAACGCTTACTGCACAAGAATGAGGACCCGAGCTTGAGCCCCAAAACTCATGTAAAAAGTTGGGCATGGTGACACATGATTGTATTCCCAACACCAGGGAAACAAAGGCAGGATGATCCCTGGGGCTCAATGGCCAGCCATCCTAGCCTTAGTCAGAAAGCCCGAGGTCACAGTGAGAGACCCTCTCTCCAAAAACAAGGTAGAGTGCTCCTAAGGGATGACACCCAAGGTTGCCCTCTGTCTTCCATGTGCACGTAAGTGAGCATGCACATATAAAAACATTCACAGCCCTACCAGACACATACATACACACACACACACACACACACACACACACACACACACAAATATTAAAAAGATGACCACTATCCAGGAAGTATTTTCATTAGTTGTATTTTAGTGAGCATTGGATAGCTTTACTGTTCATAGAAGGAAGAAGATGTATTTTAAACCCATTAAAACGCCTGCAATGATCACAAATACATCAGGAAATGTCAAAGGGACACTGGCTAGTTACTAAAGATAAGCTGAAAAAGAGGAAAAATCTTACATTAAATTAGTCCCCATCAGGTCATCTAAGTGAATGCTGAGATGTTGTTTGCCTGCTGAAGAATCATAGCCGAGCAATCTATCTTTATGTCTAACTCACTCGGCAGAGTCAGGCCTCCAGCATTTTTCTTTCTCAGTGAAAAATGACCTCAATTCCAGGGTATAAATCTTCTGAGATGGGAGGGTTCTGGCTATACTGATGCTGGCACTGAAGAAATGGGTAGCGGCATTGATGTAGTGACTAGAGCTCATGTGGAAGATTCGGACAGGAGGATAGGGCATGAAATTCAGGGACTGTGGAACAATTGACCCTGTACACTGCTGTAGTGCATTAGTTTTTTTGTGGGTTTTTTTTTTTTTTTTGGTCTTTTTTGAAGCAGGGTCTCCCTGTAGCCCCAGCTGGCCTGGAACTTACTATGTAGACCCCAGGATGGCCTTGAACTCACAGAGATCTTCCTGCTTCTACCCCCCACCCAAGTGCTGGGACTAGAGGAGTGCACCACCATGCCTGGCCTTAGTTCTTAACTGTAGCAAGTTTACCTCAAGACAATATTTATTGTATCTGGAAACATTGGGACTGATGTAACATTTGACATGGATGATGTTGACACCTATGGAATGAAGGCCAGGTGCTGCTACCCATTCTGAAAAGCAAGAGAAACACCATGACAAAGAAATATGAAAATCCAAGTGGCAGTCTTACTGAAGTGAAGAAGTCAGCAGAGGCAGGGATGTAAACACAGTTCCACTCTGACACCTACAGCCACCTCAGGAGTTTACCTAATCTTTTAGGTACCTCAATTCAGGCAAAACCAGTGTTCTTGGTTTCAACACAGAAAAGAATTTCTGGATAAGCCAGTAATGAAGTAACATTTGTGTTTATTAAACACAGGAAGGCGTTCAGGGGAAGGGTAAAGCACACTTGAAAGCACAGATGTGAACTTCTCAAAAAAGAGTCTCCATTCATGGGCTGGAGAGATGGCTTCATGGGTAAAGAGGACCTGGGTTTGGATCTCCAGAACCCATGTGAAGTCAGACACAGTAGTTTATATCTGTAATTCCAGTGCTTCTAGAGTGAAATGGGAGGAGAAGAAGGAGAATCATCAAAGGAGAAGCTCACAGGCCAGATGAACACCCTGCCTCAAACAATGTGGAAGATGAGGACCAGAACCTGACATTGTTCTCTAACCTCCACATGTGCACCATGGCACATGTGCACCCTCATTCATACATAGGGACCCATCACACACACACACACACACACACACACACACACACACAATTTTTTAAGAGTTTCAGTTGATTAAAAGACACTTTTAACACATTTGAAGCACAGGGCTTAAAGAGAACAAGAAGACGAAAGAAAGAAAGAAAGAAAGAAAGAAAGAAAGAAAGAAAGAAAGAAAGAAAGAAAGAAAGAAAAGATCAAGTATGGGTATGGGCTTCTCAGGGAAAAATGACAAGTACATGTCTTCACATTAGTCATGTATCATGTATGAGATCCTTTGATGCCATCTCAATTTTAAAAGCTAGTCTGACTGAACATGGTGGCACATGTCTGAAATCCTAGCTCTTAGGAGGCTGAGGCAGGAGGATTAAGAGTTTGAAACCAGTCTGGACCACAGAGTGAGTTCAAGGCTAGTCTGGGGTACAAAATGATAAAAGAAAGAAAAAAAAGGTAAGAAAGAAAAGAAAGAAAGGAGAGAGAGAAAAGAAAGAAAGAAAGAAAGAAGAGAAAGCGCTAATCTTCTACTTCTTCCGAGGGAGGTCCTTAGTCCCTTAACAAGTTTGCCCACCTCCTCCTTACCTCTCATTACAAAAAGGAATTCAGAAAATAAACTACTGGGCTGGGGATAGGGCTCAATTAGTAGAGTGCTTGCTCAGTATGTGCAGGGCCCAAAGAAAGAAAGAAAGAAAGAAGAAAGAAAGAAAGAAAGAAAGAAAGAAAGAAAGAAAGAAAGAAAGAAAGAAAGAAAAGATCAAGTATGGGTATGGGCTTCTCAGGGAAAAATGACAAGTACATGTCTTCACATTAGTCATGTATGCCATTTTGGTGTCTCTCAACATCTCAAATGCTAAAAAACATTTTACTTCTTCCTCCCACTCCTCCTTCTGCTCCTCCTCCTCCTTCATTTCTCTTCCTCTTCTTCTTCTTCTTCTGCCCCCCCCTTCGCCTCTCTTGATGAGTGAGATTATAAGGTAGATCTGGAGATGCTTTGAATGGGATGATAATCTAATAAGGTAAAAACAAGAACCAGTAAGACTGCACAATGAATTTCTGGTGAGATTTCTGAAACAGCTAGGAAAGGAGAAAGGTCTTAAGCAAACATTAATTGTGCTGCAATTCTTGATTCTCAGCTAGTGAAGGGCTTCAACCAGACTCAGGGTGAGAGAGTTCCTTTCCTTTCCCATGTCCTATTTTCCCAGTCTTTCTATACTGCCTTATAAGTAACCCTTCATTAAAAGAAGAGAGGAAGGATCACCTATGAGAAAACTGCGCCATGGGCAGCCATTAAGAGATATTGCAGAGTCTGCTTTGTGGTTGTCATTTATGTAGGCCACCTCAAATGTTCATTCTAGGCCTATCATTAAATCTAGATAATATCCCTAAACTAATTTCAAAGAGATCTGGTTGATAAAGCTTTAAAATTATTTGTCTTCTCTCTTTCATTTTTAAAACAATTACCTCCTACCTCTTTCTAGACCCTTAGGGAAAGTAAGAAAGCAGTTCTTTACATTTAAACTAGGATATTCTCCCTGATAAAAACAAACTTACACTATCAATGTAACATTAATTTTGCAGGAGTATTTGCCATGAATTTATAGAGGAGGATATACCCTAACTCAGGTGTTTCATAGACACACAAAAGCACATATGCATACATATGCACAGGCCCTCCCTCAAGTTATAAACTGAAGTTCACCAATATTATTACATCTTTTCTACACTGCTGTAAACTACAGCCCTTTCTTAGACTAAAAACTCAGCCTAAACCTTGCATTCCTCCCCTGACTATTTATATATCAGCTAGCATGCATAACTGGTACCCTAAAGAACATTTCCACTGCTAATGGGAACTGGATGCTGTAATTGAACCTAAAGAACTAAAAACGATGTTTCCAGAACAAGGATTTTCATCTGCTTGAGATGATAATCCTTCTAAGTTAGTTCCTTTGATGCTGGGTTCACATGAGCTCAAAGACAACTTATAAGAGACAGAAACTTCCTGCCAAGTGCATTCTCCCAAGTTTTCCCTTGACAAATGACCTAGCTGTGACAGAACCTTCCAGAACTTTGCCTCTCTCCACCTTTCACTTCCTGAAATCCACAGTGATGGATAAGCCCATTGGTGGGTCATCATTAGCAGACTGCCATCACCCTCTCCTGAGCATTTGGCAGACTATGAATTCCTCCAAGTATGGTGGCAGTAAGTCTAGGAAAATAAGTTATTTCTAAGTTGTACCCAGATTCCTTTGCCTCCAAAGGCAAATAAATATTTCTATTTTCTCCTTGGGAGAAAACAGTAAGGAAGAAAAAGATCATCCCGTAGTTTTAGAGGAGTATCATAAAGCTTGTTGCTCAATCAGATAAAAAGAGCAGCTGCCTCCTCCAAAGCCCAGCTCAGAAGAAGAAAATGGGATCCAGTCCAAAACTGAGCCATTTTTCCTACAGCATCCTATCAAGAGATGGTCATCCTCACCCAGCAAAGCAGCCAGGCCACAGCGGGAAGAGACAGGCTGCTCACTTCAAAAACCTGCTTTGGAACTGGTGGCAGCCCTGCTCAATCCCAAATAATTATCCCTACCTTTCTAACTGCCCAGACTGAGAGGAATTGCTTTTTCCTAACTAGCAAGGTATGAAAAAGATATCACATTTCACATTCATTTCATGATACATTGGTTTAAATCAATATATCTGATTGGAAATATTTTTGGCCCACCTAGAAGAGGTGGGTTACTGGTTTAGGAAGGATTACTGGTTCACTCTAGACTGCAACCAGATCACCCACATGGCTTCAGAATGGTGACTCCACAAATGATAAGCTCCATTTTGTCAGATGTGAAATGAGTGAGTCATAATGATCATGTTCCCCTAAAAGGGATACATAGGCCAAGTGTATCTAAATTCTCAGGATGCTTGCCATCCTAGAGGGGTTCAGTGGAGCAACCCAAGGAATGTCTATGACATTTCAGTATTCACAAGTTTTCCCATTGCCCCAACCTTCTTGGTGAGCAAACAATGCATTGCCCTTTGAAGATGGGTAGAGCTGAGTGACTAATTCGGGATGATGAGATCTCCCCAGATACCAAAACTCTTAAGAACCAGTGTGCAATTTCCAGCTCTTACCCTGTCATGGCAAACCCTATAAACCCTGGACATTTGTCTATGCTTCAAACTTAGCATGAGCAAGGATAAACTGGGGTTGTTTCTTACCAGGGCATAAGCTAGTATTTTCTAACCTAATTCAAGGATCCCAAAGACCAGCTAATTTACAAATAAAGGCAGTTTTCCTATGAGTGATTTACGTGTTTAGCTGTTGACTGGCACTTGTGGTAGATACTATCCATTGCCTACTCTATCTTCTCTGCTCTCAGAATTATATTCATTAGAGCATCATAGTCAGTCCCAAGATATGATAAATGATTCTTCGACCCCTGGGGCTTTCAAACTTTAGCAAGCATCAGAATCACCTGAAGAGCTTGGTATAATGCAGATTGCTGGGTTCCAAACCCTCTAAGAATATTCATGTCTAACAAGTACTTTCCAGAGGATACTGATGTAGACAATTGAAGGACTGAGAAACACTGGTTTAAATTAATCCCTTTGTTGAATACTTGCTTTCCTAACCTCCCTTTCATTTGGGAATGGTCAAGTGAACCAATTCCAGTCAATGAGACAGAAAAAGAAGTCTGTTGCATAACTTCCAAGAAAGGTAGAAGGGATCTCTTCCAACAAATTATTTAAAGAGATGAAGAAAGTTGAAAAACTGTCATTGCCTGACTCCAAGACTTTGTATAAAGCTACACTAATCAAGAGAGTATAGTCTTAATGAAAGAGTAGAGCAATGGAACAGACATAAATGTAAACTGTACAACTATGAAACTCCTAGATAACTTGGAAGAATCTAGCTGATGTTGAGACTAGCAATAACTTTTTGAATACCAAAGGCACATTCATGAAAGAAATAATCAATATGCTAGACCTTATTGAAATTATAAAAGATATAGTTAATAGAATAAAAAGACAAGCTACAGAGAAAATATTTTAAATACATATCTAATAAAGGATTGTTACTCAAAATATATAAAACTCTTAAACCTCAACAATGAAAAAAATAACAACTTGACTAAAATGTTCCAAAGACATCAATAGATGCCTATTAATGGCAAATAGGCATATGAGAAGATATTCAATGTCAAATGTCATGAGGAACTTGCAAATTAAAGTAGGGAGATAGCATCAAACATTTGTTAGAATGCATAAAGACAACACCCAACACTATCAGGGAATTGATGCAACAGGAACTATCATTTTTTATGGAAATGTAAAATAGTACAGTCGGCGTAGAAAACAGTTTGATGGTTCTTATAACTAAGCATGATCATAAATCCAGCAATCATGTTTCCTGGAGTTTACACAAGAGAATTGAAAGTAGTATTTGTAGCAACCTCACTCATATTTGCCAAAAGTAGGACACAAACAAGATATCTTTCAGTAAGTGAATGGATCAGTAAGTCAGTCAGCTACTCAAAAACGGAGCATTATTCAGCACTAACAAGAGATGAGATACCAAGCCATGAAAATTCATGAAGAAAATACCTATTAGATGGCAAACCATTGTTTATTACTAATTGAAGGAAGCCAGTATGAAAAAGTTCTATACTGTATGACTCCAACTATATAGCATTCTGGAAAAAGCAAAACTCTGACAACAGTGAAAAGATCAGCGTTTTTCAGGAGTCAGGAGTGGGGAAAACATGAATAGTCGGAGCACATAAGATGTCTAGGTTGTAAAGTACTCTGTGAGGTACTATAGTGTGGATATATACCACTGTACAGACAGAATGTACAGTGCTATGAAAGAACTCTAATATAAATTATGAACTGAGAAATAAATCTATGCCAATGCAGGTTTATCGAAAGTAGAAGAAATGCATCACTCTGGCAGGAGATGTTGATCATATGAGGTGAGCAAGAAAATGAAACATCTGTACACCTTCCTCTCAATTTTGCTGTGAATCTAAAACCTGCTATAAAGTCATAAAAAAAGATGAGGGCCCTCCTTGAGGTTGCATAAGCAGTAAGTACTGGGAAGAAGGAGACTGCCCAGTAGCACAGCTGCCTGTGAGCTGCTCGGAGACCTCCAGTGACGCAGCCTTCATGAGTTGTCACCCGTGGCAGGGTAGGCTTTTTGGTGACGCAGCTGGCTGAGTCACCCAAACTCCTATAAATAACTCCTTATTCATGCTCTGTAAGAAAGCCCAGTAAACCCATTGGTTCACCAAGCCAAACTTAAATGCAATCATTACTTTGGTTTCTCATTGCCCTTTCTATCTGGGGTGAATAAAAATAGTCCCCTTCCCCTCCCCAGGAAAAGTGATGCAACAGCTATTTTTTTCCTAAATGTGAATGAGTTTGGAAGTAGATTCTTCCCCAGAGCTAAACCCAGTCCAGCCAATACCTTAATTTTGACCCCAGTATATCACCATCCAAGCTCACCAGACCTGTGACCTCCAGAGCTGTGGCAGAACAAATGAGTGCTCTTTTCAGTATCTGTGCTTGTAATGGTGTGTTCGTGGCAACTTGTTACGCAGCAATAGAAAACTAGTAAGATCTTTTGGCAACACAGATAAAACTGCATTCTCCGGTAAGGTTTTCAGCAACAAAACTGACATTTTGACCTCTGACTCCTGTAGTTCCCAATGAGTCCTGAATGCCTCCAAGGAAAGTGTCTCATTTACTTTTCCATAAAACCATCAACAGTCAGGCACTATTTTTAAAGCAGCCAAAAACATTCTCATGTGACCCAACTCCACTCAGCAACTCTTTCAAATGAGGTTCAGACCTGGGGTATGTTTAAATGACTCGAAGTGAGAGTTGCCTCAGAAAACAGGCACCTAGAAGGCTGCCTTCATAATTTATTTTTACTACACACACACACACACACACACACAGAGACACACACACACACAATCTTCTCTTTCCAAGAGCTTAGAAATATTAAAGAAATATTTAATATTTTTTTAAATTAGGTAAAGAAAAAGGCTTAATAATCAACACACAGATTTTTTAAATGAAATTTCACAAGAACTGAAAATACACAGCCCCAAGTTTTGTTGGTTAATACAATTTTCATCCCTCAAGTCATCATCTATGAATATCCGATCCTGTAAAAGTTGTTTACTAGAATAGCCAGGGGCTTTGACATTTTTTTCTACCACAACTTTACACACAGAAAGTAAACAGCTGCAGAGTCAGCTGTTTGTATATTCAGGACATGTGTATATATTCCCCTTGGAGTTCTGTCACCCAGGAGCCCTCCTCCGACATTTGGCAAATATATGCCTGTGTGCTGATGGTTCAAAAAGACATGTCTGCTGCCCTTCCTGAAGATGCCCTGCCTTTGATGGTACTGCAAGAGCATTAGTGGACCATCAGCATAAAAATGGAATGCAAGATTGCTAAGTCTCCACCCCAGAGTCTATTGACAGACCTTCTAGAGGCAGCTTGAAGGAGAAGGGGAATAGCACGCTCCACTCGTAAATCTGAACTGTGTTACAAAGAGTGAGCTCCCAATTCGGCAGATGTAGTAAAATGACTACAATCTCTCCTTTCGTTTAGAATACAGTAACTAGCTCTGCTAAGGGGATTTGAAAAGCATGTAGCCCAATCTTCTACAACCAAGGAAACAGAAGTCTACAGAAGCTACATAAAAATGAAAATGCCAAACCAGCCATTTCTCCATGGGAACAGTACAAGAGCAGTCCTGTTTTGAGAGTTCAATCACCAGACCCATTTTTCTTCAACTCAAAGGGCTGTACAGCTGGCTAAGAGGCACCTCTAAGGGGTTCAAAACAGCTCTGTGTTGAGACCTAAACATCTGAGAAACAGAGGCTCTGAGCACCATGGTGTCCATGGTGACCACTGAGGAGCCAGGTGCACATTCTAATGAGGCTTGCTGGCCAAACAGCACCCAGGGAGCAAAGGCTGTGGGACATTCTAGAAAAGACTCACACATACACAAAACCTGAATAAGTGGCTAGCCTGCCAGCAAGCTCTCCTCTCGAGACAGACAGCAGTTCTGAACTGTGTCAGGCCCTGGACCAAGATCTCGCCTACACACTACTGTAACTTTAACCTACACATTTAGCCATCACCAAAACTTTACAAAGTTGATTTGCATTCTATCCCCTTTTGCTAATGAAGAAACAAGGGTCACCTACCCAGAATTCCTGAGCTTGTGAATGTAACTATACCCCAGCTTTGCACCATGTTCCTCTAATTCCACTAATAAAAAAGTAAAGCTCTTTTTGCTCACCTATGGAGCACCCTGTGTTAGCTAAAGAGAAGTACAAACTGGGGTTCCAGGGACAGTCTAAGAGTTCTTATGTCAAAGGAAGGGAGCATATCGGTTTAGAGCTCACCACTCAAGCCATCATTGCCTGTCATTTATAGATTCAAAAAAGTTCTCAAAAATCATTTCTTAAAAATTGTTATTAGGGGATGAGTAAATGACTCAAGTCAGTAAAATGCTTGACACACAAGCATATGGACCTGAGTTCTAGCCCTAACACCCATGTAAAAAGCTGGTGTGCAGCACATATATGTAATCCCAGTGCTAGAGAGGTGGAGACGGGAGGATCTCTGGAACTTTCTGGCCACCCAGCTTAGCTAAATCAGTGAGCTCCATGTTCAGTGAGAGACCGACTCTCCAAAAAATAATGTGGAGAACAATCAAGGAAGACATCTGACATTGACATCTGGCCTCTGAGAAAGAGAGAGAGAGAGAGAGAGAGAGAGAGAGAGAG
>NW_008347292.1:108797-115128 GCF_000622305.1 Nannospalax galili
AGAGAGAAAGAGAAGAGAATAAGCTATCCTAGGAAAGAATTATCTGAGGAAGGACCAGAAGACTGAGAATTGCATAATATTGAATAGGGGAGCAGAAATGACTTTACTTATGCCTAAGCTAACCATGAGTTCCGTGAGATCAAATGAATGAGTGTGTGTTTAAGGGTATTGGGAACCTAAATGTTGCAACCAAACCCACTTGGCATGCCTGTCACCAAGTAAGCTATCCTAGGAAAGAATTATCTGAGGAAGGACCAGAAGACTGAGAATTGCATAATATTGAATAGGGGAGCAGAAATGACTTTACTTATGCCTAAGCTAACCATGAGTTCCGTGAGATCAAATGAATGAGTGTGTGTTTAAGGGTATTGGGAACCTAAATGTTGCAACCAAACCCACTTGGCATGCCTGTCACCAAGGCCAAGCATCACATCTTTAGGAAATGCATTGCTAGGATTAAGACTTTTGTCCTTTGTTTAAAAGTAAATAGTCCTTTTTTAAAAATATTTTATTTATTTTATTTTTTATGTATATGAGTGTATGCCTGCATGTGTGTAAGTGCGCCCATGTTGTGCAATGCTTGTGGAGGTCAGAAGAAGGCATCGGGATCCTCTGGAACTGGAGTTACAGACGGTTGTTAACTGCCATGTGGGTGCTGGGACTCAAACCCAGGTCCTCTGCAAGAGCAGCCAGCACTCCTAACCACTGAGCCCTCTTTCCAACCCCTAAAAGTAAATGTTTCTAAGAGAAAAAAATTCACTAAAGTAATAACAGTCCTCCACACCTTAGCATAAAGTAGACCACTAGTATGCTGTTGTGCTGAGGGAATGTTCAGCAGGACAGGGAAGAGACACCAGGAGGCAGGTACAAAGCACAGACGGAGATCAGAGAAGTTCAGCTTTTAGAAGAAACCAAGATCAGCCTGGAGACACTGTATGTGGAAATAAAATGAGTGAAGGCATTCTAATAACAAAATAGATAGATTTATATTTCTCTGTTTCATTGCAAAAGCATTAAGAAAACCATCTTTCATCATTTTACTTTTTAAATTTTTTATTTCTTAGTTATGTGTATGTGTGTGCATATACATGCCACAGTGCATAGATAGAGGTCAGAGGACAACCTGCAGGGGTCAGTTCTCTCCTCCCTACCATGTGGGTCCTGGGGATTGAACTCAGGTAGTCAGGCTTGCAGGCAGGTGCCTTTACCCATTGGGTCATCTAGCCAGTCAGCCCACCATCTTCCATCTTTAAAGGAAATTTAAAGTTGGGTGTTGTGATTTAAATGTGTCAGGTATTGAAAATTAGTAGCCAGTGTAACCATATTAAAAGGCAGAACCCTATAAAGGTGATTACAATATGAGGGGTCCCCCTTCACCAATGAGGTAAAGGCTCACCCTTTATAAAAAAGGCTTCACCCAATGCTGAGAGCCCTTTTTCCTTTCTATGGTGCCACCACATGAGGTCTTAGCAGTCTTTCCTGCAGAAGTTACAATAACAATCATCACCTTGAAAGGGGAAAATGGCCCCTCACCAGATGGTGAAACCTTGATCTTACACACTCAGTCTCCATCCTATGGAAAATAAATTCTATTGTTTATATATCATCTTGCCTCAAGTATTTCACTATAGCAACAGAAACAGACCAAGACACTGTGTGCCTCACCTCAGAAGTCTATGTTGGTGATCCATAGTTAGCTTTCCTGTGATCCTGTAAGTACCACTGAAAAGCAGAAATCTACTCAAAAGAAAGGCACAGGCCTCTGGGTACTATTGGCCACAATAGAAAACATAAACGGAAAATAACACTATTTCACACAAAGAGCAGGACCTCTGTGTTGACTTCTACCCCTATCGGGCCAAAGTCAAGTGAATCATGTAGTTAGTGTTTAAACAGGTGCAGTACTCACTCGAAAGACCTTCTCCACTCTTGCAATGCTTTTCCCAAAGATCGTTCCAAGTTGGTCTCCAATTCCAGCCAATAAGAAACCAAAAAGTGGAATCCCAAAGATGGCATACAAAATACAAAAGATTTTGCCTCCTTCGGTGCTTGGAGCAATGTTCCCATACCCTGGTGAGAGATGTTAGAAAGAGAGAGGAAAAGCAGTGAGGTGGAAGAGAAAGCAGAGTAGACCAGAGACCCACAGACTTTACATGCCCCCCTTTGTTAGTGCTGAGGAGCAGAACTTCATTCCAAAGCCCTTTATAGTTCAAAGCATTGTTCTCTTGCCCCTCTCTTTTTACGTGATCTTAAAGTTTCTGAAATCCTAACACGTTTCAAGAATGTAGTCACCAAGAATTGTGTCTCAGATGATAAAAGAGTTCTATCTCCTTCAGAAACACTACACATCATCAACACCATTGGTTAAGGAAGCTTAAACTAGTTGCCTAAACCAATTATCTTCTTAAGATCAGACAAGCTTCTCTTTAGAGTGCTATCCCACAAGCACGCTCTTTACCTGGACTTACCATATTCAACATTTGCTTTCATAGAGTAATAGGCCCTGCACATTGAAGAGGAAATGTAACCTAATACAAATTCAGAAAGGACCAAGGACTTGTACATCTCTCCCCTGAAAAGACTGGTTACAGAAAAAAATGGGCCATTTACTGCCACAATCTCTAAATTTTGCCTCTCCACCCATATCCCTTGTACCAAGGGTGATCAGTGTTAAATAAATGCTTGTTCCTGGAACAGATGTTTGAATACGAAGGATTCCCTCTATAGTCAAAGTCAATTAATAGGAATTTCAAACAGTTCTTTGAAAACATGAATATCTACATTCTTAAGAGTTTTGCAATTATACAAGTAATTCATATACAGTGCATATTGGGCTTATATAAAAAGGTAGTATTACTGAAAGAAAGAGGCTTATAGTATTAGTATAGTTTTCATGGGATAAAAGCCTCAATTACTTGGTACTCATTTTCTTGCCAATAAGCATTACAGTCTTATGCTAGTGACCTGACACTCTCCCCAGTTTTGGTACCTTGTGTGGAGCCTGTTTCTGAATCCCAGGAATGGGTGAAGCACTGGTCTATGGCACATTGAGAGTGCAGCACAGACAAGAATGATGTTCCCAGCAGGGCAAAAAAAAAAAAAGCTCATGATTGTCCAACACTTGTCCTCCCATAGTCCCATGAGCCTGCTGCTCATTTCTGCCTTTGGGGCTGAGTCACTTGGCTACTTTCCTTTACAATTTTCTGTTCATAATCACTCAAACCTCGATCACAAATTATTTTAATTAGCTTCCATTTCTTAGATGAGTATGCAGACAAGACTTCCTAGTCCTTTAGTTCTTTTATTCACCATCATTTAAATGTGCAAAGAAACTCCCAGGACTTTTCTCAAAGGCTTTCAAGAATCTGGACACCTAGAAGGTAATCCAGTTCACATTAACTTAGCTCTGTTTAAAAGAAAACAAGCATGCTTCTTCACATTACACAGGTGTATGGTGAGTCTTGGAAACATTCTAGAAACTTGTAGAGACACAGATGTCTTTAGATTGGCTACCTCACAATGGCCTTATTTGGAGAATGTAGGTTTTCTTTTAGTCTGTCTCAGAAAGTTATTGCAGACAAGGGCAACTGAAGAACCAAGACTGCTGAGTATGCATTTATTAATCCTGACAAGTGCTACACACTTCCTCCAGTTTCCAGAGAGAACTGTGCTCACAGGGCATGCTGGAGTCACCCCAAAAGCACCAGTGAAAAGAGAGGAGGTTCCACGCCTACCTCATAATCCCTGGCAGCCCTCACACCCACATAATCTCTAAATTTTATAGTGCTGGAGAGATTCAAGAAAAATGTTTTTTTAAGTAGTAAACTAGGGGCTGAAGAGGTGGCTCTGCAGTTAAGAGCACTGGACGCTCTTGCAGAGGATCTGGGTTCAATTCTCAGCATCTACATGGCAGCTAACAACCATCCATAACTCCAGTTCCAGGGGATCTCACATCCTCTTCTGACCTCCATCGGCATTGCACGATATGGGTGCACTTATATACATGCAGGCGATACACTCATACACATAAATTAGAAATAATATATATTTTTAAGTAATAAACTATACCACTATAAAGTATTTGGTGGTGGTGGTGGTGGTGGTGGTGGTGGTGGTAGTATTAGTAGCAGTAGTAGTAGTAGTAGTAGTAGTAGTAGTAGTAGTAGTAGTGTGCATGTGAGTATGTGAGTGCGTAGACGTACTCACCGGTGCAGTGTGTGGGGAGGCCAGAAGTTGACACACCAGGATGTCTATGCTCAATCACTTTTACCCTTTCCACCTTATTTTTTGAGACAAGGACTCTAACTGAGCCTGGAGGTCATTAATTGGGCTGGCCTGGCTGGATAGTGACCTCCCAAGATCCTCTTGTCCCCCAGAGCTAGGGTTACAGTCACACACTACTGCAGCACCTGCCTTTTCACATAGCTTCTGGGGCTCTAAACTCGTGTCGTCATGCTTGAACAGCCAGTATTTTGTCCATTGAGTTATCTCCCCAGCCCACAATAAGTCTTTAAATATATTTAAAGGCATCTTCTCTTCCTTGGTGGCTCACTTCACAATGGATATAAAGCAATGTCCATTTGTGAGTGGTGCTGTGTCACGCACAAAGGCCTGTGCAGATCTGTGTTCCACGCCTCTGAGGAACTACACAGAACGTTTGACCCTTCACCCTGTAGGTACATGGGAATGCTACAGTTTGCACTTGGGAGCTTTTCCCTGGGCAGTGGGAGGACCACATTCCTGAATTATTTTTTCCTCTGGTCAGGCTGCCTTGCCTATTCTTTGGAAATCCTAGGCAGAACTGTAAAGTAAGATGTGGTGCTGTACGTAGACAGTCAAAACAGAGACTACACGGGTTCCTGTTTTGATTCTTCCATAATACTACTGACTCTCACATCTTGGGTTGGTTAGTCAGCCCTCTGCCTCACTTTTTAAATCTGAAATAAGGCTGTGAAAGCACCTTCCTTTGTTGTAAATGAGTTTCATGTGAAGCATGAGTTCTGTGTGAGGATAAAATGCACGTGAAGCTCAGCGCAAAGCAAGCACTCAGTGGGCACCAGCAATTATCTCCCTGAGGTTTCCTGTGCTTCTCAGCAATATGTCCCGAGAAAATAGAAGCCCTGGGAAGAAAACAGATGGTCTGCTTCTATTTTTCTATCAGTTCTGCTGTTTTCCCACAGCACCAGAACAAGGGACAAAAAATATGCATGCCTTGAACTGAGTTAGCTCAGTGACTTAAGTGTACCCACGGATAGTTAGTAAACATGGGTGTTTAGTGCGGAGCTTAAGATCTTTGAGGCTGAGAACTTAAGAGGGCAACTCACCTGCTAGAGGAGTGATTGCACAGAAGAACTAACCTGACATTTCAGAACTGGATGTAGGTAAAGAACAAGGAGTCTAAGAAGATCCTCTGCCAACTAACTGCTGTTCACTTTCAACAGAAGATTTCCATTCCAGCAAGGACACTCAGAAACAAAGAGGTTATTACAAAGGAGGACCAGACGGCTCTCAATTCTATTTATTTCTAGGTAGAAAATGGTTCCAAATCCTTGAGGAGAAAACTGGTGTTTCAAGAGGACTTGGGTCTGAGACACAAAGACGTTTTCATGTGTCCCTTAGGTGCCCAAATCAAATCTTTGTCTAACTGTGTATCATCTAGACCTGGTTATTTGGTTGAGAGTATGCACTGTTGCTGAGCATGGTGGCTCACATCTTTAATCCCAGCACTCATGAGGCAGAGACAGATGGATCTCTGTGAGATCAAAGTTGGCCTGTTTTACATAGCAAATTCCAGGCCAGCTGTGGCTACAGGGAGAATCTGTCTCAAAAAAATCCAAAAAAAAAAAAAAGTATTTATTGTAGTGGCTGAAGAGATGGCCCATTGGTTAAGAACACTGGCTGTTCTTGCAGAGGACCTGGGTTGGATTCCCTGCACACAGATAGTGGCTAACAACCATCTGTAACTCCAGTTCCAGGTGATCTAACGCCCTTCTGTGACCTCTGTGGGCATTGCATGACATGGGTTCATTTACATACATGTAGACAAAACATACACATAAAGTAAAAATAAATAAATCTGCTTTATGGATGTGCAAACTGTGCAGTCACATTGGCCCTCACACCACTTAGAAGGGGACTGTGGACCAGATGGATTTACAGCAGAATTCTATCAGACATGTAAAGAAGATCTATATCCAATACTACTTAATTTATTCAAAAAGATAGAAATGGAGGGAGAACTTCCAAATTCCTTCTATGAAGCCCGCATCACTCTAATACCAAAGCCTGGTAAAGATACAACCAAAAAAGAAAACTATAGACCCATTTCCTT
>NW_008347292.1:115603-115879 GCF_000622305.1 Nannospalax galili
GATGATATGATATTATATCTAAGAGATGCCAAAAATTCCACCAGAAAACTCCTAGAAATTATTAACATGTTCAGTAAAGTGTCAGGTTACAAAATCAACCCCTACAAAAGTCTGTAGCCTTTCTATATACCAATAATAAGCAACCAGAGAAAGAGTACAAGGAAACACTCCCCTTCACGATAGCTGCAAAAATAAAATAAAATATCTTGGAATAAACCTGACCAAAGGCATTAAAGCACTCTACAATGAAAATTTTAAATCTTTAAAGAAAGAGAT
>NW_008347292.1:116037-116389 GCF_000622305.1 Nannospalax galili
CCTAAGATTCATATGGAAGCACAAAAGACCTTGGATAGCCAAAACAACCCTGAGCACTAAGAGCAATGCTGGGGGATTACTATATCAGATTTTAAGCTGTATTACAGAGCTATAGTCATAAAAACAACATGGTAGTGGTACAAAAATTGACCCATAGATCAATGGAACAAAATTGAAGACCCAACTATGAGTCTTGAAATATCAGCCACCTGATATTTGACAAAGGGGCCAAGAATATTCACTGGAGAGAAGACAGCATGTTCAGCAAATGGTGCTGAGAAAACTGGATCTTTACCTGTATAAGAATGAAACTAAATCCCTATCTTTCACCTTGCACAAAAGTCAACTCCAA
>NW_008347292.1:117016-117475 GCF_000622305.1 Nannospalax galili
GGACCATAGGAGAAGGGTATTATTAAGGGAGAAAGGGGGGAAATGGGGGCACCTTAATTGGGGAAACCATGATGGAGTGGTTAAACGATGCGAGAGATAAATAATGACTAGATAGTTTTAAAATCCTGAGGGAACCATATTAGTCCAACAATCTACTAACAAATTATACATACCAAATTAAGAAATATATGTCTAGGCAGGGTTTATCTGAGAACAATTAGCCTTTGCCCAAGATTTATCTGCATGACACACAGTAATTAAAAGTACCAGACTGGTAGAACTAACCTTCTTGGATGTTTAACAGACATACTTTGCGTCCTATACTAATTTGGTCAGAGGGACAGAAAGGACAGTTTTTGCTCCTTGCCCTCCTAGGTCAACTAGTTCTAGGGGACTATGAGCATCTCTCAAAATGTCCTGTAATGGTGGTGGGTCACCTGTCCTTTTGATCATGGAGGC
>NW_008347292.1:121102-125775 GCF_000622305.1 Nannospalax galili
TATTGCCATAATTTTAATGTAAGTTGACCACTTTGGTTCAAAAAAAAAAGAAATGCTTCTTCTAAAAAATTTTTTTGAATATTAAAAAAAATATTTTGGAAACCAAAAAAAAAGAAAGAAAAAAAGGTCCTGGTCCTGTGTTGGCTAAACATTCTGCTGCTGCCATTTTGACGTTCTTAGTCACTTTTTTTCCTACTTAGTTTTTATTCATAATCATAAACTTAACTCTGCAATCCAGCTAGACTTGAGGGGGGAATAAAGAGACTACAGACCCCAAAGAACTGCATCGAGACATCAAAAGCACAAAGATTATGGGATACTGTGAGCAGATGGGGTGGAAAGGTCCTGGTCCTGTGTTGGCTAAACATTCTGCTGCTGCCATTTTGACGTTCTTAGTCACTTTTTTTCCTACTTAGTTTTTATTCATAATCATAAACTTAACTCTGCAATCCAGCTAGACTTGAGGGGGGAATAAAGAGACTACAGACCCCAAAGAACTGCATCGAGACATCAAAAGCACAAAGATTATGGGATACTGTGAGCAGATGGGGTGGTGGGTGCTCTCCTGAGCTACAGAAGGAATGGTCTGGGGGTTAATATGCACACAAGTCAAAAGTATTAGAGCTGTCCATAGTTGGAAATGGTGATCTTCTTGCTGGTCTTGCTGTTCCTGGATCCAAAGTCCTCCACAGCTTCCACAATGCTCATACCTTCTTTCACCTTCCCAAAGACCACGTGTTTGCCATCCAACCATTCAGTTTTGGCAGTGCAGATGAAAAACTGGGAACCATTTGTGTTTGGTCCAGCATTTGTCATAGACAAGATACCAGGACCTGTGTGCTTCAGGATGAAGTTCTCATCCTCGAATTTCTCCCCATAGATCAACTTGCCACCAGTGCCATTATGGTGTGTGAAATCAGCACCCTGCACATGAATCCTGGAATAATTCCGTGAAAGTAGAAACCCTTAGAACCAAATCCTTTCTCTCCAGTGCTCAGAGCATGAAAGTTTTCTTCTGTCTTTGGAACTTTGTCTGCAAACAGCTCCAAGGAGACACGACCCAAAGGCTCACCATCGACCACGATGTTGAAGAACATGGTGAAGTGGACCATGGCTGACAGCAAGTGGCTACAGAGGACAGCGGCATCTGCAGAGCCTTAATCATTTTTTGATAAGAGACCACGTATTTTCATCTTGTGCTGAATCTTGCTGATCTTAGTAAATGACACAGGTGAATGACACTGGGCTGTGCTGCTTACTAACTGTGGCATAGTGGGCAAGTTATCTACCTTCTCTAGGTCTCATTCTTCCCATATATCATATGAGATTACTACCTCCCCTGTGTGGTTATTACAGGAATAAATGAGACCATGCAATCAGAGCATGTCGTCCCTTATCAGTGAATGTTAGGTGTAATGACTGCTATTTCCATATCCATGAGCTAAACATCCAATCTAAGTGTTTGTTAAGTACAAACAGCTGCCTCCATATCTTGGCAGGTTTAGAATCCTTAGTTGAGGCTGCCAAGCAAGTGACACAGTCGCCAGCTACCACCTGAAACCTGACCAGGGGCCTCTTTTTGATATAGGTAGAGCCAGATGACTCAATCTAAGAATGCCACAAAGACAAAAATCTAATTGCATTTCACAGCCATTAGTAATTTCATCATTTCCTGCCATTCTGTAAATGATGCTCTGTGGAAAACACCAGCATATGGAATAAGCATCATTCCTTCAGCTTAGAAAAACTAGTTGCTATGGATCCACCAAAAAGGCAAGGGGAACTTCTCATATCTGAATTAGCTATGGAGAAAGAGATGGACTACTACAGGGTACCTTTGACCAAGACCAAGCAGTTTGTCTTCCTTCTGGTCTAACTGGTTTGGACTACATTTCCAAACTACAGGTTCCTGAATATATTTCCTTTGTTATACAGTCATCCCCTGGAGTCCATGGACGACTGGTTCCAGGAGCTCCTGCAGGTAGCAGAATCCACAGCTGTTCAGTTCCCTTATATAAATAGTATATTTGCATATAAACCTAAACACATCTTTCCATATATTCTAAACTGCTTGTACTACCTAATACAATGCAAATGTTATGTAAATGTCTGCTATACTGTATTGTTCAAGGGATAATGAAATGGAGAAAAGTCCAGTGTGCATACAACTTTTTTTCTTTTGAATGTTTTCAAATCACATTTGGTTGCCCCCATGATATGAATTCACAGATACAGATGATCAATTGCATAAGTGTAAATCTCTGTGCACCTCAGCAAGAGAAAGGCTTTTTTTAAAAAGTGCTTTGATACTGAGTAGCATTTCTGCTTTTCAGAAAAGGCTTTATTATTCCTAAAATATCTATCTCTCTCTCTCTCTCTCTCTCTCTCTCTCTCTCTCTCTCTGTGTGTGTGTGTGTCTATGTGTGTGTGTGTATGTGTATGTATGTGTGTGTCTCCCTCCACATTCTAAATGATTAACCTAATTTTTGTGCCTGAAAAATATATAACTTCATGCTGCTCGTGAGAGTCTTTCTTGCAAACAATTTGGTAAAACCTTAAATGTACCCTTTAACAGAGCAATCTCTTTGGAACTTTTCCAAGGAAACAACTAGAGGTGAAAAGCAACTTCCTGCATGTAGGTTTTGATTGTGATGTTAAGGATGTTACAAAAGTAGAAACAGCCTAATCCTCCCACAACATGTGATCATGGTATGGATAGTGAGCCCAAGAGGATCATCAAAAGTGCGCTTCACAAAGAACTCTACAGTTACTAGCAAGGGAAAATATGGATAATAATATTATGTTGCAAACTATATGAACTCAAGCAAGCAGGACAATATTTGTGTGCTTCATAGTTAATGAGATCACAGCTCCACACACTAGCTGTTCCGCTTCCCTGACTCCTGGACAGAATTACCATGCCATATTCAAGTCTTGCAATGAATGAACTTTCCATAAGTATTTGAAAGAACAATTATTCTTTCTTACATTGTATCAAAGGTTTTTTTTTAATTTCTCTAACTGTATGACTTTATAAAGACCCTATATTCTGGAATTACAATTTACTCACCTACATGCTTTTCAACTTAAAATACATTCTCTCTCAGTAAAGAAAAAAGAAAGAAAAAGAAAACTTTTCTAAATTGAATGGAACAAGGACTCAACTTCTACTACTAACTCTGCACCACAATACCGCTGTGTGCTTGGGGGTGGGGAGTATATTTTTGTTTCAGTCTGCATTCTTGTTTTGTAGTAGCTGCCTGTTGGTAACCAGCATCCTTCTGATTTGGAATAAATATCCTAAATCTATGCACAATCCATATGAAACAGTGCTCAGACTCTTGATGTAGAGGGAACAGGCTCCCAGACAGCAAAGTTATGGACACAGAACCCCGAGGTTTGTCCAACAGGTTGACTCTGCCTAACACTGTAAATCAAGATCATGTGGCCCAAAAATAGAGGCAGCTACAGTGGCCAGAAGAGTCAGGCATTGGTCATGGAAGCAGAGGATACTTATGGACCCTCTGATGAATAAGAGATTTAATATTTGTTTCTTAATATTTTTCGGGTAGTCCCATTCAGAGAGCTCAAAGGAAGTGGACAGGATCCATTTACTACTAACCCTTTTCTTACTCTGCCTTGATCATGTTAGCTCAACTCTAGAGTAACCTACCAAAGAAAAGCAATGACCCTGTGCCTTGGGTCTACATTTTCCAGGTATACCACCAGTAAGAAAGTGAAGAAACCATTCCCTCCAAAGTTGAAGCAAAAACCCAAGAGATTCTTGTTGGCCACCTTTGAATTAATCACTCTGGCTAAACACTGAATCTCTTAGTGTATATAGGTGATTCTTCTCTAGGTGCCTGAGGGTCATGAGTAGGGAAGGGATAGTACTTCCTATTATTAGGACAAAGGTGAATAAAAAGATGCATGCCTGGCAGCAAAGGCGAACAACTAAGAATTAATAAATACCATTAGTGTTTTATTTTGAAAGTCAATACTTCATAGTCCAACATAGCAATAACTTTTTCAGTACATCAGACAAAATCATGATTTAACAATTTTGTAAAGCAATAAAATTACCTGTTTTATTTTTCTATTATATTTAATATTCCGTGATATCTCTTGGATCCAATACTGGGTACTGGAGAACATTTTTCCAAAAATAGACTTCTCGAAATAACCCAAACTTTCTCAACTTTAATTATTTTTCAAGTTCTCTTAGAATGCACGACACCTTTCTTCATCCTAATATTCAGACTGCTAAAAACAATTTACCCTAACACTGGCCTTATCTGCTAGTCTACAGCGATACCCTCAGGTTAGCTGAGAGTTATAGAATCAAGTGGGGCCAGGCCACATGTTTCCTTGTTGGGTTGCTGTGAGTCTGTGAATTCTTATGTCCTAACCTGATCTGGAGGTCACAAAAGGCTTCTATAATGATACACGGAACACTTGCAATAGCTGATGTTAGTGCATTTCTAGAATGTAAAATAAGAAGTGTATAACAGGGGCTGGAGAGATGGCTCAGCAGTTAAGAACACTAGCTGTTCTTGCGGAAGACCTGGGTTTGAATCCCAGCACCCACATGGCAGCTAACAGCTATCCGTAACTCCAGTCCCAGGGGATCTGCCAGCCTCTTCTGACCTCCGCAGGCATTGCACGACACGGGT
>NW_008347292.1:125941-133539 GCF_000622305.1 Nannospalax galili
AGGCATTGCACGACACAGGTGCACTTACCTACATGCAGGCAATACATGCACACACATAAAAACAATAAAAAAATTTTTTAAAGGAGTGTAAAATAGCTTGTGCCATAATTAGATTAAGAATCTTAGTGGTGAACTTTAAGTGTCTTCTTGACTGAATTATGAATACCTAGAGATCTAGTAAAGCATTATTATTGGTTGTGTCTGATGATGATTCTGGATGTTTCCATGGGGCATTGACATATGAGTTGATGGACTGAGTAAGGAAGGTCCATCCTCAGTATGAGCAGGGATCATCCAATTGACTGGGGGCCTAGGAAAAACAAGTAAGACATAGAAAAGAGCTCTCTCTGTCTCCACCTATCTCTCTCTTTCTCTCTCCCTCTCAGCTCAGATACATTCTTTTTCTCCTACCTTGGATATCAGAATGCCAGTTCTCTGGTTTTTAGACTCCAGGACCAAACTCTCAGGTCTTTGGCCTCAGAGTGAGTTATGCCGTCAGCATCCCTGGATGTGAAATCTTTGAACTTGTACTTAATCAGGTACAGAAATCCCAGGGTCTCCACTGAAAGTTGCCTGCCAAGGAACTTTTTTGACCCCATGACTAACTGCAGAAGCCTATTCCCGGACCTGTATCTATACACATATCCTCCTGGCTCTGCTTCTCTAGAGACTCTGACTAACACAAATCTAAAAGTAGCCACTCTCTTGCATTCCAAATCATTAGGTCACATATATATTTCTTCATTTTACTGATATATAAGTAATATAGATCTGAGAATTAGGCTTGAAACAAAAACAAAACTGTATACCTCTCAAACAACTCAGCCTCTAAAACATGCACCAATCAACTGTCAAAGCTTTTTAAAAACCAAAGGAAAGAACTTCTTAGAAGACAAGAAGGCCTGGGCCTCAGAGAGAAATATGGTAGCAAGCTCTTCCCAGAAAAGGTAAGTGGGTTGTAATGTAAGGATCTTCCCACCTAGGTGGGAGAGGAGCTTATCCATGCCTGTCCACTGGTGCTATGTACCAGTGACAGCTCTGTCTTCCTTTCTCCTGACAGAGAACTTAATTGCAGCATGACCAGCTGATCTTTTCCCCAAACTGTATATTCCTGGACCAGTTATTTGTCACATTTCACTGGGCTGGAGTGAGGAGAACAGGTGAGGTGGGGTAACCTGTTTAAGGTCAAGTACTTTAAAAAGTAGCTGGGTCAGCATGAAAATCCCCTAAGAAAAGTGAAAAGAGAATCAAAACTCACCAGTGGATAAAAGATGGTCAATAGAAAAATATTGTTCAAAGTAGGCAAAAATCATGATTGACTATGAAACAGTCCCTACAAGAATCACCACTGAAAAAAACCACAGAGCAGAAATGCAAGAGATCAGGGAGGGACAGAAAGATGACATGTGAAGACAGACTGTGAGCAAGGAAGTCCTAACACAGCACACATCCACTCACAAACAGAAAGAAAAAATTAACAAAATGAAAACAGAATTGTAAGAAAGATAAAGAAGTAGAAGGGAAATGACAGGCATAGAGGTCAGCAACAAAGTCATAACAGATGGATGCTTGGAATCCCCGGAAGAACCAAGGCCACACAGCATGGAGAGCTGTAAAGATGACAATCAAGAAGACTTCCCTGAAATAAAACGGACAAAGTCTAGCAGTGTAACTTGAAGAAGTAATCTTTTAAGAAGCTAAACAAGGGGCTGGAGAGATTGCTCAGTGGTTAAGAGCATTGGCTGTTCTTGAAGAGGACCCAGGTTCAATTCCCAGCACCCACATGGTGGCTAACAGCAGTGTATAACTCCAGTTCCAGGGGAAGCCAATGCCCTCTTCTGCCTCTGTGGGCATTGCATAATATGGGTGTACTTACACACATGCAGGCAATACACTCATACACATGAAATAAAAATAATAAATATTTTTTAAAGAAAGAAGAAAAACAAAAGATCAAGATGGAGGTGAAGGGGAGAGGGCAAGGCTGGAGACAAGGTGCCTACAGCAGCATTAACTTCCATGTGAGTCATTAAAAAGAAAACGTGAGTCAGTCAAATGGTCTCATCATTCCCCAATGTCCTTCAAGTGAGTGCAAGGATACCACTTTGAACAATGGAAGAAAGGGAATATTGCACCCCCATAGATCCCTGAGCCTTTTTTGAGGCAGATTCTCACTATGTAGCCTAGGCTGGTATTGGGTTCATTCTGTAGCTCAAACTCAAGATTTTCTTGCCTCCTTCTTCTTTTTCCATCTTCAAGTGTATATGTGGTGTGCATGCATGTATGTGTGTATGCATGTTTGCATGTGTGTAGGCACCCATGTGTATGGATGGGTGTGTGTACATGTGTGTGTGTACATGCATGTGAGGCCTGCAATTGATATCAGGAATCATCCTCCCCTTATTCACTGAGGCAAGTCTCCTAACCAAATCCAGAGCTTGCCGATATGGCTAGCTTAGCTAGCTAGCTTGCTCTGGGAATCTCCTGTCTTGTCTTCACCTTCTAAGGGTGGAATTCAGGTAGATTGTCATGCTCACCCAGCATTTATGTGGACTCTAGGAATCTGAACTCCAGTTCTCACACTTAGGTTGCAAGCATTTTAACCACTGAGCCATCTCTCTAGCTCCCTTCCTGCCTCCGTCTTCTGAGTGCTGGATCTCAAATGTACAGCACTGAGTTTAGCTTCTTCCTGCGCCATTACTAACTCCTGAGGATGATTTACAGCTGAACAAGTGATGATGAAGAAAACTACGGTGGAAAGATTAGAACTGAACCCTGGTCATGTTTAATGCAGAGCAAACGTGAGCATCAGGATGTGAGAATAGAATAAAATTGTCTAGCACAGTGTTACAGAGAATGAGCAATACTTGGTATATGAAGGGAAAGCAGTTCGCTGACTGTACTAAAGGGAATAGCTGAGACCCAAAAGTTATTATTAATAACTATTATTAATAATTATTAATGCTGAAAATCACATTTAATAATTTAGGGTAAACATTAAAAAGATGATATCAACTAAAATTTTGTGGTAGAAAAAAATAGGAAAAAGAGATGTCATTGCTCATAATCAGGATCTATGCATAATGATTAATGAAAACACCAATGTTGTTATACACTACTATAATTATAAAGGAATCTCTA
Organism: Nannospalax galili; assembly: GCF_000622305.1. Classification (NCBI taxonomy): domain Eukaryota; kingdom Metazoa; phylum Chordata; class Mammalia; order Rodentia; family Spalacidae; genus Nannospalax; species Nannospalax galili. The sequence continues at coordinate 129,083 of NW_008347292.1, forward strand.
AGACAAAAACAATACCCCAAGTATCAGGACATACACACACACACACACACACACACACACACACACACACACATACACACACAAAGAAAATAAGGCAGAAATTGTCACAAGAAAGAAATAATGATAGTTCCCTTATGATCAGCTGCAAAGATCATTTGCAAGAGTCAGCTTAGGGTAAACATTCAACTTTTATCTAATTAAACTATCCTAGAAAGACAGGGTGAGGAGCCCTCTGAAAGCAGGGTGGGGAGGAAGAAAAAGAACTTTTCCTCTTGCCCAATGGGAAGTTAAGAAATAACCCTGAGAATGGAAAATTCCCGGTGGCAATATAAGTGTCATACTTAAAGTCATGGAGATTGATATTGAAATCATCAAGCAAAAGAGATAAAAGTTGTCTTCTCTGCAACAATAAGAAACTGAAGAGGGGCAGAGAGTGTTTTTTCCACCTCAACCTTTGTAGGATATTTTAGTTCTATTATATATCATTTTAGTGAGAAATAAAATCTTTACAATGGAATCTGTGTGCAACAGAGCAATCTGAGTTCAACTGACCAATTCATATGTTCTCCTTCTGCCTTGACATTGGGTCCTTCAAATAAAATGCCCCCCAGCTGTTCTTTCTGAAATCTTCACTGGCTTTGCTTTTTACTGAAAGCAGTCACCGCTTCTGCATTCACTGTGTTGAGAGAACCTAGTCTCACAGTCTCAGAGGATAAACCCAGTCTAACCATTCCTCAGGGCGGCCTCCAGAGACAAAGGCATTAGCAAATAAACAGATACCTATGGTAGTGATGACAGTCCCAGCAAAGAAAAAGGCACTTCCAAGGTCCCAGTGACTGCTGCTGTTGGTAGAGTTTCCAAGTGGACTGACTCCTGCATTGTCAGCATCAAGGGCATGCTGTAAGAGAGGGAAACGCACAAGAATCGGTTAAAAGCATTTTGTGAAGCTTCCAATAAGCTACTGTCCTGCTCAAGAACCTGCACAGATTGAGAAACCCTTGAAACTGACAAAGGTCCATATCATAAGGTGACATACCATATACTCATGAAAATTAGTTTTCAGTCGGAGAAAAATCTGGGATTTAGAGTACAATGCCATTTATATAAAACTTAGAGGACAGATGGTTTAGACGATAGAAAATGCATCCATACTACTGTGTGCACAGATAGATGCCTAGCCGAATGGACACGCAAAGTGGTCATTTCTGGAAAGGCAAAATTTCAGTTTCTTTTTCACTCAACTTGCTTCTGTCTTAGCATATTTTACACTGAGCTTGTTTGAACAGCACAGAAGTTTAACAGCTGAGAAGCTCGGGCTCAGCTCTACCTGTTATTAATTCCAGACTCGTGGGAAAGTTGAGGCTAAGACCTTCCCTTGCAGAGTTGTAAGGATTCAAGGAGACAGTCCCTGTAATATCCTTGGCTCCTGTCTGTCTTGGTTAGGGCTTAACAAAGACAGCCATGTGATATTAGTGACAGGGACACATTTGTCATTGTATAAACATCACAGATGTTTATACAATGGCTAAGACATCGGTAAGTTTACTGGGGCCACCACCATACGTGTGATCCACTGTTGACTGAAATGTTACATGGTACATGACTGTAATATCAATCACCTCATATACTCACCCACAAACAGAATTATTGGATTTTAAAATTACATTTTTTAAATTTATTTATGTGGGAGGGGGACGTGCATGCACCATAGTGCACATGTAGCGGTCAGGAAGACAACTTGAGGTCCTCTGCTGCCATCAGTTGGGTTCTGGTGATGGAATTGAGTTCATCAGGTTTAGCAGCAAGCACCTTGACCCAGCTGAGCCACCTCGAAGGCCCTGCTGGCTTTGTTAATGAACCCAAATGACTCTTCACTGACTGCAGAATTTGAAATTCCATACGGTTGCTCAGTATTGCTACTATACTGTCCAAAATGATGGCCCAGTCTCATCTCTCAGCAGTGGGAAGTCTCTACTCCATGAAGCATTCCTTCACTCCCTTGTGTCTTTGCTAACACACTCCCATAAACTATGGCCATTTTCCAGGATCTAATTCAGGCTCTTCTTTTTCCAAGAGCCTCAGTCTGTGCATCACAGTCCCACAGTTGATCCCTTCCCCAGGTCCCACTTCTGTACCAATTCCCTACTCCTAATAATCCTTCTCTAGCTTCAGCACGAGCAGAGGAAGATGAAATCCTCTGAGCAGCCCTTCTTGAGCTGTCCCTGCTATCTTGCTTCAGGTGGGGCAGGAGGGTAGAGAGGAGGTACAGCTCAGGCACCTACAGTTCACATAGGTGGACTGTGATGACAGAACCTCCATGTGAGGGCTTCACGGAGGAGGTGGCAGGTGCATAAGCTACTCAGAAACCAAGACTTCATACCCTGTTCAAAGTTGGAATGACCCTATGCAGCAAGGACAAGGCACAAATAGTAAAATGTGTTTATACTTGTCCTCAGCAATACCCATTAAGCTTGGCTTAAACAGGCACGTAATGGCTATCACAAATCAGAGGACAGCTGAAAAAGTCAATCATCTGTATTCCTTTCAATATGGACACTTAATGAGATAGTTCCAACCCTCCAGACCAGGGGTGAGCAACCTTTTCTATAAAAAGCCACATAGTAAATATTTTTTACATTGGCAGAGTCTCTGTTGCATGCTTTTCTTCTTTTCTTTTTTAAATAACCACTCAAATATGCAAAACAAAATCATTCTTCAGCAGTGGCACAAAAACAGGCTGTGGGCTAGATTTGGCATGGAAATAAGATTGACTGGATGATGGGGGGAAAACAGTCTCTGTTTAAGTCCTGACACTAATCCTTCTTACCTTTAAGAACATGGAGTGCTGTGAAGGCTGTAGGCAACATATATTCCACAGTTTCTAACATGTGCACAGATATTTTTGTCAATGGTTCAAATCAGCATTAAGTGACAGAATCATTTTTCATCCAGAGCTATATTCTGGTTGTGGGTGTGTGGGTGTGTATGTGTGTGTGTCTGTGTCTGTGTGTCTGTGTGTGTCTGAGTCTGTGAGTCTGTGTGTGTCTGTGTCTGTGATTCTGTGTGTGTCTGTATGTGTGTATGTATACAAGTGTGTGCGTGTACATGCAGGTGTGTATGTACATGTGCACATGTATGTATGTACATGTAGAGGCCACAGGTGAACATCAGGTGCCTTCCTTTACTGCTTGCCACCTTATTTTTTAAAACAGTCCCTCACTGAACCTGGAGCACACCAAATGGACTGGTTGGTCAGCAAGGTCTGGGATCCATTGGCCTCCATCTCCCCAGCACTGGGGTTACAGATGAATGCCACCCAATCTGACTCTTACACGGATGCTGGGGATCCAAACTCAGGTCCTTAAGATTGCACAACACATACTTTACTAACTGAGCCATTTCCCCAGCCCCTTACTCCACTTTTGAGAGAGAGAAGTGGGGAGTCCTGTCCTCTGCTAGCATCTCCATTTTCAGTATGCTGTGTGAAAGCTATCCAACCACACCAGAAGGTCTTAACCAATGTTTGCACCTTCATTATCTATCCAGCTGTGGTGGCCACTCACCCACTGTACTTCCAGAACAGTGCTAGGTCTCAATCACTTGGGCCTCAGTCACACCACCAGAGCTAATAATCTATATCCTCCATAATCCTTCCAAGACAGTTTATGTTTAGTCAAGTCTCACAGTACTGAAAGTTTCACAAAAACGTCATAAATAAACCCAGGGAAACACATAAAATACAGATTTGCAAGAAGGGCAAATGGAGTTGATTATTTGTTACATCAAAAAATCTGAAGATACTTTTTCAAGTTCCATTTTTCTTGAATTATGCATTTGATAAATATTTAGTGTTTATATATGTGATCCCCAAGGGAAGTGTTTATCAACTGAAAGGAAAAGGAAACTATCATTTGTCAAATGCCTGCATTCAACCGGGTGTGTTAGAAGTGTTATTTCATTTTACTCTTTCCACAATTTGCAAGAAAATGATGTCGTTCCTGCTTCCCCAATGAGCAAACAGGCACAGGAAAGTTAGTGGTGTGGCAAAGCAACAGAGCCACGAAGTAGAAAAGCCTTGACCCAGACCCTGTGCAGGCAAAAGTACATGGTTTTTCCCAGTTTCTCCACATATGATAACCAGAATATACTCTACCTGCCCCACTTCCATCTTCGTGTCCACATGGAGATGAAGGAGGATGGCCACTGTCCCAGAATTTAGACAGAAGGGCCTCACAGGGTTATTTCTAACTAGACTACTTATACATGGAAGTGGAGACCCCCCAACTTCATTTGGCTGTTAGATCTGGTGATAGTTAACTACTCTGCATTAAAAATAAAATTAGGGCCTAAGAAAAATGTTTGGCAGTAAAATGTTTGCCTCAAAAGCATGAGGACCTCAGTTCAATCCCAGGCATGGTTTATAATCCCAGTACTGAGGAGGCATAGACAGAGGATCA
>NW_008347292.1:133750-156050 GCF_000622305.1 Nannospalax galili
AGGGTTATTTCTAACTAGACTACTTATACATGGAAGTGGAGACCCCCAACTTCATTTGGCTGTTAGATCTGGTGATAGTTAACTACTCTGCATTAAAAATAAAATTAGGGCCTAAGAAAAATGTTTGGCAGTAAAATGTTTGCCTCAAAAGCATGAGGACCTCAGTTCAATCCCAGGCATGGTTTATAATCCCAGTACTGAGGAGGCATAGACAGAGGATCACTGAGGCCAGACAGCCTAACCTACATCATGAGCTTTAGACTAACAAGAGATCCTGTCTCAAAGGAAGTAGATGGTGTTTCCGACGACGACACCCTAGGTTTTCCTCTAGATGCCACACCTACACATGTACCCATATATCAACACACTACACATGCATAAAAATAAGTAAATAAAAATTTTAAAATACATTAAATGGGAAATGGCAGATTTTGTACCATAGAAGGAAGTGAAGAAAAGAAGGAGACGAGTCTGAAAAAAGAAGAAACAAAAGGGATGTCAACCGACAGGTGGAAGGTTCAAGCTCAACAGCTGGGGACTTGCAAGGAGCAGCTCCCCCTAGTAACCAATTTTGACTTGCTTCACCTCTTTGATTTAAATTTCTCTCCCCCAAACCATTTTTGAAGTATCATATAATGCTTCAATATATGGAATACATTGTAAAATGTCCAATTAAGGCAAACACATTTATAACCCCAAACAATTGTCATTTGCTTATAGTGAAACCATTCAAAATCCACCTAACTTTTTAAACGTGTGTACAATAGAAGCCCTATTTTATTTTTGTATTTTTATTGAATTTTTGCGATTTCCGTACAATATAATTTGATGACATTTATATTCCCCTCTCCCATCCACACCTCCCCACATGCCCCTCCCCCCACTCAATTCAATGTACTCTCCCTGTATAGTAAGGTTTATAGAGTTTAACTTGAATCCCCAAATGTTCTCCAGTGTGGGTTGATCCACTGGAGCTTGCATAGGACTTGCTCATGCTGTCACCATTGCTGTGAGGACCAGCTGTCTGAAGAATTCTGCAACACCCCCCCCACAGTCTTCCACCACTTCTGGCTCTTACAATCTTTCCACCTCCCCCTCCGCAATGATTCCTGAGCCCTGAGCTTCAACAGTGGGTGAGCACCTGATCCAGCACCGTCCATTCCAATCATCCCTCCTGGGACTGGGAGTCTATATTATTATGAGGGTACCACAGTCCCATCTCACAGGAGGGGACCACAGCTCCAGCTCACCTGAGGGGAACCATAGCTCCGGCTCCCAGGTGGGGAACCACAGCTCCAGCTCACAGGAAGAACCACAGCTCCAGTTCATAGGAAGAACAAGAGCTCCAGCTCATAGGAAAGGACAACGACTCCAATTCACAGGAGAGGACCACAGCTCCAGCTCACCTGAGGGGAACCACAGCTCCAGCTTACTGGAGAGGACCATGACTCCAGCTCACAGGAGAGGACCACAGCTCCAGCGCATATGGGGGAGTGCACAGCTCCAGTTCACAGAAGGGGACCACAGCTCCAGTTCACAGGAGGGGACCACAGCTCCAGTTCACAGGAGGGGACCACAGCTCCAGCTCATATGGGGGAACGCACAGCTCCAGTTCACAGGAGGGGACCACAGCGCCAGCTCACAAGAGGGGACCACAGCTCCACCTCACAGGAGGGGACCACAGCTCCAGCTCATATGGGGAGTCCACAGCTCCAGTTCATAGGAGGGGACCACAGCTCCAGCTCACAGGAGGGGACTACAGCTCCACCTCACAGGAGGGGACCACAAGACCAGCTCACAGGGGGGGACCACAGCTCCAGCTCATGGGAAGGGTCCATGACTACAGCTCACAGGAAGAACCACAGCTCCAGCTCTCAGGAGAGGATACTCCAGCTCACAGGAGAAGACCACAGGAGGGGACCACAGCTCTAGATCTCTTTCTTTCCTTAAGTTCTCAGGCTCTCAAACAGTGTTTTGTTTTGTTTTTTCTGGATGTATATAAATACACTCACATCCTACAATGCCCACAGAGGTCAGAAGAGGGTGTTGGATCCCCTAGAACAAAGCTACTTCATTTGGTTGGCTAAAATTTTGCTCCTCTGCTTAAAATCTTTCAGATATAATCTTCAGGATGAAGGGGACAGACCCATGATGGCCAGTCGCCTGGGTTCTGCTCCTGCCTGCCATGCAGATCCCCACTCATTTCTTGGCTGCTGAGTGGAGCAGTGCTCACCAGTGTGCTCTAATGGACAGGAGGCCACCATGGCCACACTGGAGAAGCTCATGAAGGCCTTCGAGTCACTCAAGCCATTCCAGCAGGAGGAGCAGCAGCAACTGCTGCCCCGCCCCCCCCCCACCACCACCATCATCATCATCATCATTATTATCATTATCCAGATGGCTGTCGACTTAGGAAATTTTTGAAGAACCATGTTATAAATGCACAAGGGCAAAGTTCTTTTCAAGACTCTCCTCTGATAACCTTTCATCTTTGGTAGCATAGGCTTCCACAGTCATCCACAGCTTCAACTTGGCCATGATCAGATTGGATTCTTATAAGAATTCTGACTTGAGGTTTCCTGGGTCTATGGCAGCAGTCAAATGCTTGCACACTTCTGTCAGATGGGCCTGTGGGGGGCTGGAGGGAGACTAGCTCCCTGCCACAGGGGCTTCTCCAAGTGCTGCTCTAGCTTCGACTCCCCAAGGAGAAGTTCACTCACGTCGACAGATGCTTGAAGAGCTCCAGAGTCCACTCCCACTGGCACTTGGGGAGGCACTCAATCTCCATCTCCATCTCCAGCCATGAGCCTGCCTTCCTGGTTGTCATGCCGTGCCGGCGCGGTGGGAGCCAGGGCCCCAGAGCCCTATTTTAACTAAATACTAATAATTATAGATAAATCTATGGTTTTAGTATCTATCAGTTTTAAAGTATTGTCCAATGCTTTTAATGGTTTCTGCTCATGGAAAATATTTTACAATTAAATGCATTTGCTTTGATGCTTTTATTATCTTTGTATTCATGCTACAAAAGTCAAGATGAAGTTGGGTATGGAGGCATGCACCTTTAATTCAGTACTTGGAAAACTGAAGCAGGAAAATCAACCACACTTGGCTACATAGTGAATTCACAGCCAACCTGGGCTACATGAGACCCTGTTTAAAAACACTTTTTAAAGTGAAGATATGTCCAAAGATACAGATAATGGAATGACACACCTGAACTGTGTACAGTTGAATTCAACAGATGCTATGGGGCTGAGGATATAGCTCAAGGGAGAACTGTTCAAGGCTCAACATCAGCATCAATTTAGGTCACAATCTCAGACTCAAAGATCATCATTTTTTCACCTACAAATTCAACCATTACCATGTTCAAAGAGATCTTATAAGCAGACAGCTAGAGAGATGACAGGTAATGGACACCAAACACATAGATGATAGACAGGTAGATGACTGAAAAATTGGCAAGTGAAAGATACATGATAGGTGTTAGGTAGATGATAGATATATGATTGATAGATGATAAATAGATGATAGTTATTCTACATATCACAAGACATTACATTTTTATTTCACCCCTCTTGAATTTCTTCATTAGCCCCTGGGTTGGAATTTCTAGCATCCATCCAGCTTCCTAGCAAATGATTCAAGACAGAATGTGAAAATGATTGCTTAAATGAATGAACAAGCTAAAGTAATAAATACAGGCACATAATCTTTTACAAAGGTAGGAGAGGAAACTATTTTTAATTCTTGGTAAATAAGATAACTATAGAAATAATCCCCCTAAATACACATGTGCTCACAAATAACGATCTGAAAGGAAGGGAGGGGAGCTGACTTGGACAAGCACAAGATCTAGAAGACTCTGTATCGCTCTCCTATCTCCTTCCCCCATACCCCCACTACACATTAAGACCACCTTGAAAGTATAAGAAGTTGCAACCTCTCAGAATCAGCCCCCTGTGAGTCTGGAGAGGTGGCCCCTCCCCTGTAGGATCCTCCCATGAGGCAGTGCTGGGCAGCACAAATCACCCTCCATAGAGCACAAGATGCCATCATGAGTGTTAGCACTGCGCAGGGATAAATGATGTTCCACATGGGACTAATAACTGTCTGGGGCTTTTCTCCCATGATCTGTGCTCTTGGTGAGATCATCTGTTTCTCTGTTTCCTTAGGAGGCACTATGAAGACAAACAACAGCAAAGTGGTAATCACCTGCTTGTCTCAGATTAGCTGAAGAAATCAACCGATTGACGCCACATGCATGGACACGGATATCTGTGTAGCCACTGGATTTATGGTCCAAACCAGGACATTTCCAGAATAAAGATTGGCTCTTTTAAAAAATTAAGCTGGAACTGTGGTTCAAGTGTAACCCAGGCCGAAGTCCTTTGGCTAATAACTTACATCGACAGGATAAAAAGAAAGGGCAATATCTGGGGGCATGCCAGCCGCTCGGGGTTCCCAAGATTCTTCACCCCTATAGGGTTGAATTAGTAAAGGAACTGATGAATTCGATATTTAGTCAGAGGGTGAGGCAAGGGTGATGTGTGAGTGTGGAAAGTGAGCATGCTTTCAGCTATTAATGGACAGAAGAAAAGCCACAAGTCCCGTGACAAAGGTGCAGAAACCACATACATTACAATCCCAAAAATGCCCATAATGACTCAAAATCCCAACAGCGGGGTGGCTACATGCCTTCCCTGGCTCAGTTGTGGTAGCAGATGAGTCTCCAGTGAAAAGATGATATTAATTTGTTTGCCACAATAGCTTTTCCTTTCTCTTATACCATAAGTATTTAACATATCAATATTTCAGGGACTCCAGGCAAGGAACTTAGGGCATTAGAATTTTTCAAACAGTGAGAGGGAAGAAGTCTGAAGCCACACCCAGCCAGGCACTCTGCCAGGGTCAAAGAAGTCTTTGTTTCAGTACAGACAAATGAGGCAGTTCTTGGATAGATGGGAAAATGTTTGGACTGTGCAAGTTACTGAGCTTTTCTGAATCTCGGTTTCCTTATGTATAAAATAAGAAAGGACTATCCTCCTTGCAAGGTTGTTAGAAGGACTGTTTTTCAGATATTTAACAATTGTTGTGTTTTTGTTGTTTGGGTTTTTTGTTGTCACTTTTGAGACAGAGTCTCCCTGTAGCCCCAGCTGGCCTGGAACTCACTATGTAGACCAGGCTGGCCTCCATCTCACAGAAATCTGCCTGCATCTTCTGCACAAGTGCTGGGATTAAAGACCTGGGCCGCCAGACCCCACTTGAACTGTCACTCTTACATAGTAGTTATAATAATTACAATCCATTCTGAGCTCCTAGGTGTGCACAGATTAACTCAGCCCTCAGTGACCGGGTGTGGTAGTTATCATTGTTCCTGTCCCCATGGAACATGGAAGACCTAGAATAGTGAAGTACGTGGACCACAACTCACATATGGTGCATGGCAAACCTAGTCAGTGATGTAATTTGAACTGCCCACAGGAAGACCATCATGCTAAACTCTGGAAAGATGTATCCCTCCACCCTGAGTTTTTTCTTGCCATCTCAGATGTTCTTGACTCAGCTCACCAGTCCTGTCAGACCCAGGCTGGGATATCTCAGCTGCCTCTGAGAGGACTAGGGGAAACAGAAAGGAAGCCAATATACACAATATACACCCAGGCAGATGGTCAACATGACAACCATGGGGGATTTGTCATAATTGAGCGGACATCCTAACTGCCTCACTACTTCAAAGACCCCCACAAAGAGATGCTCACAAAAAGGCAAAGGGAGAAATAACCTCAGTGCCATGGTGAATAGCACCGTGGGGTTTATTTTCCTGCTGCCTTGATATTCAGTTATGTGTAAACATTAGCCTTTTCTCAGGTCCCAGGGGAGGTCGGTAGCAGGCTTTCATCAGAACTTTTCAGATTGATGATAAATCTAAAGTAGACACTACCTGCAGAAGGGACAGATGAGCAGAGAATCTGTTTAGAAGACGACAGAACCCAAGAGGAGCTAGCTTGTGCATGCCTAGCCTATGGTTTTAGACAACTGGGATTTCCTTATGACTCTAAGTAAATACTTTGGACAGTGGAGAGTAGAATCTAATAACTTGATTTAGCTAAATATTATTATGGAGGACCAATCATATTTGGGGGAGCGTGTTTTAAATTGTACCTTAAGATATAGAATAAATCCTCTCTCTCTGTCTCTCTGTCTCTGTCTCTCTGTCTCTGTCTCTCTCTCTCTCCATATATATAAAGATAAAATAAGAGCAATTTTAAATGCACCAAATCCACCAAGGAAACAAGAAGAGATGTATCTACTTTGATATGATCGATAAGCTTTCAGACTGATTAAATATCATACTTTTTCATCTCAGTTTGGGCTCAGCCTCTATAAACTGAATAACAAATTTGTCAAGTGATGTTGAAAAATCACCCTGGTCCTGGCGAGAATGTTTGATGGCTGTCCCGTGATCTCTGCACTTCATACCATTCCTACTGAACGTGAGTCTATCCTGCTGCGATAAAATAAAATAAAATAAAATAAAATAAAATAAAATAGGAGCAGTAAGATGGCTCAGAGGGTGAAGGTACTTGTTACTAAACCTGACCACCTGTGTTCAATCCCTGGGATCCACAAGGTAGAAAAAGAGAGCTGACTCCTGAAAGATGTCCTTTGATCACCACATGCACACAGTGCCATGTATGCGCCCCCCCACACACACAAAATAACTGTAATTAAAATAATAACAAAATAAATAATAAAAGCATTTACTAAGCTACAAAAGCAGCAGTGTGAGATGAGGGAAAGATAACTGTTCTATTGTCCCTTCATAAAAGAGAGCCTGAACTTAGCAGATCATTTAAAATGTGCTAGAAAGGGCATTCCTGTGTTTCGTTGTAGCTGTTTACTTGACTCCTTACTGCTCTTTAGCATCCAACTCTAATCCCCAATTCATATTTCTTATGTCACCACAGAGAATGAATCTGTACCTGCTAACAACATGATTCTGATAAGCACAGTTTGATAAAGGTGTATACAAGGAAGGTGGGACAGAGACATTCTGAAGAAAGTTTGAGAACACCCTTTAAAAGTAATTACAGTAGATAAACATTACCACTGAAATCTACCTGATGACTTTATATCCATACTGAGGTGCCAAGGATCCGAGTGTAACTGACTATGACTAGTAATAATCAGATACACAGAGATTAAAGATGCATGTGCAAACATCTAAGTGTTAGTAGCATTAAAAATGAGTCTTTCTGTTGGAAACAGTATATTTTAAAGTGAAATGGAGATCATCTTTAAAATTTAAAAACTCACCAGGCGTGGTGGCATATGCCTTTAATCCCAGCACTTGGGAGGCAGAGGCAGGTAGATCTTTTTGAGTTCGAGGCCAGCCTGGTCTACATAGTGAGTTCCAGGAGACACTGCCTCAAAAAGACCAAAAAAAAATTTTAAAACTCATTCAATTTTATGTCTTACAGGGTTTATACTCAGTTCAATATTGTATAACTGTATTAATTCAACTGTGAACCTAAAAATTTACAGCCACTTTTGAAAGAGATGTATCTTTACTCTGGAAATTGTTATTGAATATGTTAAAGCTGTAAAGGAATGCTTCTTCTAATCATGCGGTTATTAAATAAATTTTTTTAAAAAAATAATCACAGTAGACTTCTCCTTCGGACTCCTTGGCGGTCTTTGGGTGGGAGAGCTCTGTCGCCGTCTCTTCGTTTCCTCCGTTTCCGCCGACCTCTTTAAGGACCGAATATGCGGGAGTGCATCTCCATCCACGTTGGCCAGACTGGTGTTCAGATCGGCAATGCCTGCTGGGAGCTCTACTGCCTGGAACATGGCATCCAGCCTGATGGCCAGATGCCAAGTGACAAGACCATTGGGGGAGGAGACGACTCCTTCAACACCTTCTTCAGTGAGACGGGCGCTGGCAAGCATGTGCCCAGGGCAGTGTTTGTAGACCTGGAACCATGTCCACATGCTGACAAAGGAAGCACTTTTCTGACTGAGCCATCTCCTCATCCCACTTTCTGGATCTTCTGTTCATTTTGTTTTCTTTTCACAGGCAGAACAGTGCAATGAACTTCAGGGGTTTTTGGTTTTCCGAAGCTTTGGAGGAGGCACCGGATCAGGATTTACATCTCTCCTAATGGAGCAGCTCTCAGCAGAGTATTGCAGGAAGACTAAGTTGGAGTTCTCTGTGTATCCTTCTCCTAGAATCTCCACTGCTGTGGTAGAACCTTACAATGCCGTCCTCACCACTCATTCCACCATAGAGCACTCAGACTGTACCTTCATGGTAGACAATGAGGCCCTCTATAACATCTGTCATCGTAAACTTGGCATTGAATGTCCTACCTATGCCAGCATCAATAGGCTGACAGCGCAAGTGTTATCTTGCCTCACTGCATCCCTCCGCTTTGAAGGGCCCTTGAATGTGGGCCTAATTGAATTCCAGACCAACCTAGTGCCTTATCCAAGAGTACATTTTCCCATCACGACACTGGCCCCCATCATCTCCGCTGACAAAGCCTACCATGAGCACCTCTCAGTGCCTGATATCACTGCGGCTTGTTTTGAGTTCTCCAACCAGTTGGTCAGGTGTGATCCTCGGCTTGGAAAGTACATGGCTTGCTGTCTACTCTATAGAGGAGATGTGGTCCCTAAGGATGTGAATGTAGCAATTGCATCCATGAAGTCGAGGACTTCTGTTCAGTTTGTTGATTGGTGCCCAACTGGTTTCAAGGTGGGCATCAACCACCAGCCGCCCATGGTGATGCCAGGAGGGGATCTGGCTCCAGTTCAGAGAGCTGTGTGCATGCTGAGCAACACCACAGCCATTGCTGAGGCCTGGGCCCGTCTCGACCACAAGTTTGATCTGATGTATGCCAAGCGTGCCTTTGTGCACTGGTATGTGGGTGAGGGCATGGAGGAAGGGGAGTTCTCTGAGGCCCGTGAGGACATGGCTGCCCTGGAGAAGGATTATGAGGAGGTTGGTGTGGATTCTGTTGAAGGAGACGGTGAGGAAGAAGAATACTAATCTGTCCTTTTAGCCCTGTAGCACGTCAAACTCCCGGAATTTCAGCTTCAACATTAGCCGACAGGCAGATGTCAGTGTTCGCTGATTAGTTTAGCTTCCCTGTGATGTGTCTTATTTTTTCCTGTGAACCTGAAAGTTTTTTTCCCCTGATGTGTCAAAATAAAAGCATTATGAAGAACATTAAAAAAATAATAATAATAATCACAGTAACCAGTATTTGAAATGTGCAAGACTCATTTAGTCTTCATATAAACCCTGGATAATAGGTCAAACCATTCTCAATGAAATTAGACACGAGACAACAGAAGTAACTGATCAGGGTTACAATCGTTAGCAAGTAGCAAAGCCAAAGCTGGTTAAAGTCCTCTTTTAACCCCAGCCCTCTCCTCCGGTCTACAAACAACCTTCTGTTGAGCTGGTAAACATTTTTCAAACCTTATCTGTTCTTTCGCTCTGTAAGATACTACAGAAAAGTCGGAGTTAGCATATCTGAGCCCCATTTTAAAAGAGCCTAAGGTAAATCTTCACTTGCTCCTAAGTAGTCAGCCTGAACCCATAAGCTTTTTTATTCTTCTTTCCATTTCCATCGAGAAAGGGAAAATGAATGCTCGCAGTATAGTCTTGACAAGCTATTCTTAACGGTAATTCTTGTACTTTGATTTTTTACATAGAACACGTGGACCTAGCCCTAAGGCCTCACATTAAGATACAAAGTCATATCCCTGCAGAGGCCAGCTAGCAGGCAGTCACCACTGCAGCACTCTGTTCATGGGTTCAGGACCCTATCTCAGGAATCCTGTAGACTGAGTTGAAGGCTTTCCATGAATGGGAGACTGGGTGCTTCCTAGCCCTCTAGACCCAATCATACGAGACTCCATCAAAGCCAAGTTTGTCTTCTCAACACCAGGGTAGAGCATCATGGTTAAAAAGCAAAGTCTCAGCCACAGAGCCTTGTCTGTATCTCAGTTCTACCTCTGACCTAAGATTGGGCAAGCTACTTGATTCCTCTGTACCTTGCTTCCATACCCTGATCTGAGGATCCTTACCAAGAGTAGATGAGTTACTCTACACAAAGCAATAGACAGTAAGTACTCTGCCTCTGTGAGCTAGAGATACAATGCCTTGCTTCAAGCTCTTTGAGGATAAGAGTTTACAACATATTTTTTCCCTACTTTCTTACAATTGCTAAAGTTTAACATGGCACCTGCTTCGTCATTAGCAGGGAGCAGAGCCAAGTATTCAGTTAATATTACTTATCTAAATGAACAGCTTTGATTGTAAATTATAATAGTTGTACAAGCCACACATCATCAAAAATTTGTAATTCTATTATGTACACAGCAACACTTTAAACAAGAGCCAACACATGCACAATTGTACAGAAATGTGAACACAGCCACATTCAATTCTGGGTTTTAGTTTTAGTTTTCTGGGAGTTTGGTTGTTTTTGGAACATTGAATCCTTATTTGCTAATTTGTTTTCTAGGGGGCATGCCAATTTCCATTAGCTCTTTAATGTCTGCCTTAAAAGCTTTAGATTCTCTTCATAGAACAGTGACAGAATCAGCAACCCTGAGGGGGAAAGCAATAATAATAATGAAGTGGAGACTTGCACAAGCAAGCTGGGAGACACAGGCCTGATCTTGCATACATGAGCAATCTTCTGCATGACTGATTCACTGGCTGAAGGGTAACACATCTGACTACAAGTCAAAAGCCAGAAAGAGTCACTTCACTGCTAAAAGCTATGTCCCTGGCACTAATAACCCAACTTGCACCATCAGAGGTGGCCTGCTGACTGGGCTGCTGTCTAAATTTCCTGGACAAAAGGCTGCTAGGATGTGGGGCAGGCCAAGGCAGGGAAAGAGTAGATGTAACTGGCTTGGGACTCTGGAGTCACAGGATTTCCATGGCCTGCTGTGCGAACATCTCAGGGGCCATGCTTTCTTTAAAATCTTTCCATTCCTAGGCATGTGAAACTCTGGGGGCTACAGAGGCCAAGGGAGTTTGTTTATGAACAAACAAAACAGGAACAACATTTGAGAGAAGCACTATTGACAACCAGACCAAAAAGGAAGGACTTGCATTTCTTAGAAACAAAAGAATTTTCTGAAAGTGGGCATAGCTTACTGAGAAGATGCCTGCCTAGTATGTGCAAGGCCCCATGTTCAATCCCCAGTACAATAAAAATATGAAAATTTAAGGAAAGGATTTTCTGGCTAGGCATAGTAGCACATACTTACAGTCCCAGCACTTGGAAAACAGAGGCAAGAGGTGTCCTGGGGGACCTTAGTTTCCTCTTCTTTGAAATTTTGTTTTATTTACAAGTATTTTTGTGATTATATTCATATGGCTTGCCTCTCTCTTTATCCACAAGCCTAATATGTACAAGTTTAAAGCCAGGGCACTTTAGAAAAAGGAGGGAAGCATTAACAATTACTCTAAAGCCACAAAAGCGGTATGTTATGTCATCCTAGCTATAAACTTCAAGAATACAAAGAACACACATGTCTGTCATTCGCCATATGCCCTCAGGACCTGTCACTGTGTCTGGTATACAGTAGACAGTCAATAAATTCATTAAATGAATGAATGAATGAATCAATGAATGATGGCAGCATTGGCAGAAGAGAAGGGCAAATGCTACAGCTTTGGAAAATGGCCAAGGATCATGCAATTATCCCACATTTGATTCCAGAGGGGGTGGTTTATGATCGCTACCTCTGGCCTTATCCATGGAACAGCAGCTTTGGTCACCATGTCACAGCCTGGGTGGGATCCAGTTCTGTCATGCAGCTGTCCAGATCTTAAATTCAACTGTCCATGACCAAAGCATGGTAGGATCTGGACCAAGAAGCACAGCTGTCCAGAGACCAACAGTCCAGCCCCAAGGCCTTGTCATAGATATTATCTGCGTGTCAGGAAGGTCACAAATCCATGAGGAAGGAAAGAGGTAGTGGCACTGTGTCAGAAGGCAAGAACTGACTGTCATGAAGAAACCCTCTCACCAAGCCATTTGAGTAGATTTCCCCTATTCCAGAGGAGTTTATCTTGAGCTACTACATACTCTATAGGCCCACTGTGTCCAAAGAGAGTTCTAATTCAGAGAATAGTGCTCTGAAGTGTGAGAGATCAAGGTTCAAGTTCCATTTTTGCCACTAGAGAGGTGTAAGAACTTTACCGTTTGTAAATGGGGCAGTAAGAATGCTACCCAGGGGCTGGAGAGACAGCTCAGCAGTTAATACTTTCTGCTCTTCCAAAAGGGCCTGGGTTCCATTCCCAGAACTCACATGGCAGCTTACAACTGTCCTAGCTCCAGTTCTAGGAAATCCAACACCCTCTTCTGGCCTCTACAAGCATTTTATGCATGTGTGTGCATCTAAGTGCATATAGGTAAACCACTCATGCACATAAAATAAAAATAAATAAATAATGGGGGCTCAGCAGTTAAGAGCACTGGCTACTCTTGCAGAGAGCCCAGGTTCTATTCCCGGTACCCACATGGTGGCACAACACTGGTGTATTTACATATATGCAGGCAATACATTCAAACACATAAAATATAAAAACAATAAATAAAATAAAAATAAATATTTCTGAAAGAATGGCTACTTTTCTGGGCTGGAGAGATGGCTCACCTGTTAAGAGCACTGACTGCTCTTGCAGACGACCCAGGTTCAACTCCCAGCACCCACATGGCAGCTACAAACCGTCCTTAACTCCAGTTCCAGGGGAATCAGAAGCCCTCTTCTGACTTCCACGGCATTGCACAACACGGGTGCACTCACATACATGCAGGCAATACACTCGTACAAAAATTAAAATAATAAAATATTGTTTTAAAAGAATGGCTACTTCTTTGGCATGGGAAGAGTCCTTGAAGTTCAATAATATATATTGACTCCCAGATAATATATATAAACTCCCCAGCAAGCAATCTGTACAATTAGTACTCAAGAAAAGTGCCAAATGATATTCATCAAACACTGCTTGTGGCCAGATTCTGAGTAAAGTACTTGAGGCTCCATTTGAAAAGGATCAAAATCTCTAAGAGGTCATAAAGTGAAAACCAATGAGAGAGCTCCTGTTCACCAACATAGAGGGTCCCTGGACCAATCAGAGATGCGGAGACACAGCAGGAGAAGAAGAGAGCTTGCCCCATACTCCAGCACAGTCTGGACCTAGCCTATGTCAGGCAGATGGAAATGATGGAACTTTACAGACAGACTGCCATGAACAGAAGGTGCCAACTTCAAAGTCAAAAGAATTCTAAGAAATTAAGTAACTAGTCTTAGGCAGCACTGGAGTAAGTGAGTCAAGAAGTCAGGGTTCAAGCATTGGAGTAACCTGCTCACTCTGAGGGGTTTAGACCAGCCTTTCCACAGAAATGCTTTCTAGGGTGGGCAGAATAAATCCTTGTTATATCCAGGCATTTAAAATGAGAACATTCGTGTCCTCTCTGGTAGGCACCTCATCCAACAAGAAACCTTCTCCCATGAAATGCCTTCCATTCAGAGTGTGTCTTATCAGGAAAAGCAGCTGCTGGATGACCACACTAGCTCCAATGAGGACACTGGAAGTCCTAAAACAACCAAGAACTCACATCCTGAGGGAGGACTGCGGCAAATCAACATCCATACAGCTAAAGCATCCTTCTTTGCCCTAGAAGTCCTGCAGCCTCATAATTTTATGCTTTCAGAATTGCAGAGGATGAATGTTTTATGGCTTTCTCCAAGACTAGTCAATGCAGAAGTGTCTAATGCAATTGCGTTGGGAAATGGGAGATAAGCAACTGTGGCATGTGAGAGCATCAAGGATAAAGTTCTCAGGATAAAATGACTATCAAATCTTGTCCATGGAAACTGCAAGTTCAAAAATGCATTTAAGGTATCTCATTCTACTGCCAAAGAAATGCAAGTGCTCCAGAGATGCTTATCTGTATTGGTTTACCTACATTCCTCGCAAGTCGCTTTGGAAATGTAAGACAGATTAGGGAAAGAAATAGCACTTCCTGCATGCCAGTGATACTAGGGTACTCTAGTGGGCACATTATCACAGTCAGTCCTCCCAGGAATTCCAGTGAGAAACACTGTCTGTTCACTTTTATAAGGGAGCAAATCCGGAGCTGGAGAGATGGCTCAGCAGTTAAGAACACTGACTGTTCTTGCAGAAGACCTGGTTTGAGTCCCAGCACCCACACGGCAGCTAACAATTGTCCGTAACTCCAGTTCCAGGGGATCTGACAGTCTCTTCTGTCCTCCGCGGGCACTGCACGACACAACACAGGTGCCCTTACCTACATGCAGGCAATACGTGCATACACATAAAAAAATAAAAATAATTAATTAATTAATTAAAATAAAAGGGAAAATCCACCCAACTCTAACAGTCCTGAACTTTGCCCTCCTTGGCGTCACCTGTAATTTTGCAATATTCTTCCTCCTGGTCTTCCTTCTTCCAACTTCTCCAACCTCCAACCTAAAGTTGTAGTTTTCTACCATGAAATTTCTCCCATTACCTACATATAAAACCCAAACTAGGAGGGGCCTTCCAAATCCAGCCCATTCCCTTTTCCAGACTCATCTCCTCTCCCTCTTCCCATTCCTTCAGCCACAGTCTACCTAATGAACCTTTCCCATTTGCTTCAGAGCATGGGATCTATTATCAAACTGCCTGGAAGTAAATCTTCTACTTACTACCCAGGTGACCCTGAGCATGTAACTTTACCCCCTGATGTCTCACTTCTTCATTCATAAAGGAGCACATCCATAAAGACAATCTTCATGGGCTAGCTGTAGGGACTGAAGGAAATAAACAGCCACAAAATATCTTCTGAACTCTGATTCCCTGGCCTCCTTGGAAATTCAGTGTTTTCACACTTTCCAAATAGCTCTAGTCCAGGGAATTCTAATTATTGGTTCTAAGTCTCTTCCTTCGGAGATTTTCAACTTATTTAATGTTAGAGTAGACCACTTCTTGTG
Organism: Nannospalax galili; assembly: GCF_000622305.1. NCBI lineage: Eukaryota > Metazoa > Chordata > Mammalia > Rodentia > Spalacidae > Nannospalax > Nannospalax galili. Next base: position 148,790 of record NW_008347292.1, read on the forward strand.
CTATATATTGTAGGATGTTTAGCAGCATCTCTGGCCTCTACCCACTATATATCTATAGTGCCTCCCCTATCTGACAACCAAAAATGTCTCTGCAGACTTTCAAATGTTACCACCTCCAAACCTCATGCTAACTCAATCATACAAGAGCCCAGAGTGGAGCCAGAGAAATGGATGGTGGGTCAGCCATAATTTGGAAACTATTGGAGACGGATTACTACCAGGTAAGGGAGAATAAGCCTTACCATGATCTCTAGATAGACTGACTACAGTGGATGAATTTTCACCAAAGGACATCTGAGTACACATGCTTGACTGGATAGGACTTAACATGTACGGTGGCATACATGAGGTCTGGTAGGGGATGGGGTATGGATGGGGGAGGGGTCTGAATTTGATTAAGAACTGTTGAATGAAATGAAATGTACAAAAGCTCAATAAATTTTTTTAAAGTGGCACGCGCCTTTAATCCCAGCACTCAGGAGGCAGAGGTAGGCAGTTCTCTGTGAGTTCAAGGTCAGCCTGGTCTACATAGTGAGTTCCAGGACAGCTGAGGCTACAGGGAGACCCTGTCTCAAAAAGGACCAAAAAAAAAAAAAAGACTACTGATTTACCTCGCCATCCAGTTTCCTTCTCTCAGCTTCCTGCAAGTGGCTAAAGATGTGAACCTTCAACTTTTCAAAAACCATACCTGCCTGATACCGTGCCTCCCTACCATGATGGCCTAATCCCTCTGAAACCATGAGCCCAAATAAATTCTTCCTTCTGTGAAAAAAAACAATGCTTTAAGCCTATGGATATAGTCCAGTGATAGAGCACTTATCTATCATATGCAAGACCCTGGGTTCAATCCTTTAAAGAACTACTGCTTGAAATTCCATGTTCCTTGAATGATACTAACAAGAACAGCAGCAGCATCCCTCTCTGGCTCTTCTGAGCACTCCTCTGTGGCACAAGCATGATCTAAACCTCTTCTCAAGAGTTATTCCCCTTAGCCCTCCAATACCCTAAGGGCAGAGGATTTCACATTTTGTTCATAATGAAACTAGAGCAGAGCTAACTTGCTCAAGGTGTGTCTTACTTTCCTGTTGTCTATCTCTAGCACCTAACTTATTACCTAATAAGAGTTGTGTAGCAGTTCCAAGAATGAATACATAGACCAGTGACTGAATCGATGGATGAAGCAGTCTCTTCCATAACGACTGTCATTTTCTGCCTCTCAGGGACAGTGAACTGCCAGTCTCTCCAAGGTCCCACAATACCCCATAAAGTAGTTCAGTTTGTCAGAAAATCCATTCTCAACTTTGGCTCTTCTAAGATACCTGGGCATCTTGTCAGGATTATGGTATTCTGGACACTTCTATATATTTGTCATTAGTAACACAAATCACACCTTCCAGCTTAATTTTATGACAAGTTCTCACAACCCAGCCAAGAGATATGATCAAATAAGTACTATGGATCTAATTTACTATCTACTGTCACTCCTTCCAGGCTCTGGTGAGAGACAATAATGCTACTTTTCACCATAGACCACAGTTCAAAGAAAACCCTCCCAAATGTGAAGGAAAACCATTTTAAATACTATGTTTCTTAGAAGCACCACATACAGTACTTCTCAGAGTGTGAAGTGTGACACTGTGTCACTGCCCCACAAGCATGGACAATTCCATCCTTATGAAGACCAAGACCCAAAGGGCAAACACAACAGCTTGATTCTTTTTTTCCAATACATATTTTTATTGAGTTTTTGTGCATTTTATATAATACTTCTTAATCATAGTTAGACCTCCCTCCCTTATCTGCACCCTCATAGCCCTCCCAACTGAAGTTCATGCATTCTGTCACATATGTTAAGGCCTATTGAGTCAAATTAGTGTTCCCAGTTGTCCCTTTGTGTGAGTTCATCCACTGTAGCCTGTTCGACCTATCTACTGTCACTCCCTTAAAGAAGACCAACTCTCCCTCACCTTGCAGTGATCAGCTGCCAATAGTTCCTCAGCTAAAGTTAGGGTTTCTTACCATTTCCCCGTTCTATGCAAGGTTTTTGTCTGGTCTGAGTTTGCACGGGTCTTGTGCATGCTGTCACCATTACTGTAAGTTTGTATGATAAAGTTCCCAGCTGCCTAGAAAACTCTGTTTCCTTGTGGTCATCTGCTACCCCTGGCTCTTATAGAATCTAACTGGATTCTTGATTGACACATACATAGCAACTGTAACTACTTAACATATATTGTAAGAAAGAATATAGATAAACACAAGAATAAATCCCTAAATTATAGTAGATAGAGATCTGAAAGCATCCCAGGTCTGGAACTGATACTCATTGAGTATTGGGGGAAAAAAAACAATGGAAAAATACTTTCTGTCAGAGGCAAAGCACTCCAATAGTTTCTTACTTCCTAAATGATAGAAAAGGTGAGCATAAAGTGCATGCTTGAGAGAAAGAACTGAGCTCATCATAGAATAAGATTTGCAGGCTCAAAATATGAAGCAGTTTAACATCGCTTCTCTTGAATCCTTGCCAGCTCTGACACTTCCGTGGTTAGAAAGTTACTCAATCTCTTTTAGCATCAGTTTCCTCATCTATAAAATGGGTATAATTCAATTTAGAACATTGTGCTAGTCAGTTTTCATCATCATGAGAAAAAATACCTAGGGAAATCAAAGGATGAAAGATTTATTTTAGCTCAAAGTTCCAGAAGTTTTAGTCCATGGTTTCCTTGGCTCCATTGTTGTGGGGTGTGCTGAGGCAAAACATGAAAGCAAGCACATAGTGAAGCAAAGCTGTTCATCTTATAGTTGCTAGGAAACTAAGCGCAGGGCAGCAGGAGCATGTCAGGATAAAACACCCCCACCTGGGGCAGACCCCAAGGAACCCACCTCTATCTAGACCCACCTCTTAGTTTCTGCCACTTCCCAGTAATGCCATCAAGTTATGAATCAGTCTATGGGCTCATCCACTGATGAGGCTTGAGCCCTCGTGAGCCAATCACTCTCCAAAAGCTGATCACCTTCGACCAAGGCTTCCGTATACAAGCCTTTAAGGATATTTCACATCCAAACTACAGCAAGCATTGTTGAGAAGATCAGATGAGATAATTATATAAGGTGCCCAACTACTAAGAGTTGCCTACAGAGCTTTTTAAATGGTTAAATTACCTAGGGTAAACACACACCTCGTATAACAGAGGAATCTTTGCGATGAACTAACCACAGCACAATCTCAGTTATGTGTGAAATCTGAAAGAGTTGATCTCAGGGCTGGGGAGATAGCTCAGTCCATGAAGTGCTTGACGTGCAAGCATGAAGACTTCAGTTCCATCCCCAGAATCCACATTTAAAAGGAGCCAGGCATAGCAGTGTGCACTAGAAATCCTAGTGCTAGGGAGAGGAGAAAGAGGGAGGATCCCCGGGGCTCACTAGCCAGCCAGCCTGGCCTATTTGGCTAGTCTCAGGCCAGCAAGTCTGGCTTCTGCATGCAGGTACATCCATGCACACACAAACACAACTGACCCCATAGATGTTGAAATTAGAATGGTAATTATTAGAGGCTTGTGACAAAAGAGAGGAGGGTAGAATGAGAAAGCTTGAGTGAGAGTACTAAGTTATAGTGAGATAGGAAAAAGAGTTTCTAGTGCTGTATTGAGCAACAGCAAAACTCTAGATAATTATACTGATATTTTTATAAAGCTAGAAGAAAGAATGTTGAGGGCCAGTGTGATGGCTCAGCAGGTAAGGGTGCTTGCAGCCAAGCCTGATGACCTGAGTTTGACCCCAGGAGGCACATGACTAAAGGAAAGACTGAGTCCTGTGAGTTGTCCTCTACCACACATGACCCCATTAAATAAATAAATATAAAAAAATTTGGATGTTTTCATCACAAATAATTATAAATATTTGAGAAGATAAATGATTTTAAATTACATGAAATACATGTGTAAAAATATTATTACCCCATAAATATATAATGTATCAGTTAAAATAAATCAATAAAATAAAATAAACTGAATAATTCAGGAAAGAAAAACAGGAGACGCATGTTAATGGCAGCATCAGATGAGAACTTCCAGACTCTTCACATTGTTCTTCACTGTTGACTCTCGGCCCTTTCATAAAGCAGAGGGCCAAAGACTGGGCAATAAAGCAATACTGACTGAATCAGCCAACACTCAAACAGGCTCAGCTGTCTGTGACGTCGCCACTGTCATGGAGGTACTTTGATATCTCCCAAAACACTTAGCTATAGGGAAATAATCATAGGCAAAGCAATATATAGACCACATACATGTAGAGATAGACATGAGCCCTTTCCTAGTGATCTCACTGTGAAAGGAAGGGAAATTCAAGTGGGATCTCACAGTTCAGTCAGATTATCTTTTAGGTTGTTACATGCATAACAACCAAATAAAACATCCCCACCACATACTGCAATGTGTGTAAATGTAATTATACTTTTTACTTTAAAAAATCCTCACAATTGAGACTGGACTGATGGCTCAACAGTTAAGAGCACTGGCTGCTCTTGCAAAGGGCCCAAGTTCAGTTCCCAGCACCCATGTGACAACTAACAACTGTTCATAATTCCAGTTCCAGGGGATCTGACACCCACTTCTGACCTCCACAAGCATTGCGTACATGTGGTGCATCTATATACATATAGGCAAAACACTCGAACACATAAAAAAATATACTCCACAATTATTTCTTCTACTCTGTGTGGTATAGAAGCCCTCATATTTGGCATTAGTTCATAAAATATGCTCCTAACCCAAATTTGGTAGCATTTTCCCATAACAAGGAAAAAATAAAACCATCCAAAAAATTAACTTTTTACAAAAGAGTGATATGAAACACTGCCCTTGGATTTTAAAGTTTGCAAATTTTTTTAATAAATGAGGTCATATTCAACAAGGAAGGAGAAATTGTTTTCCTATTTAAGAAGCAAATCATACAATCAAGACTAATTCAAAAGACTCCAGTTACTATGAAGTTACCAAATCATGTGTAGAATCCACATCCCCCCTGCCCTGTCCATGTCAATTGAAATAAATGAATAAACAGCCCAGACTTGTGAATTCCACACAAGTCTGAGCTGTAGTAGCCATTAGAATTTAATGCACAGGATTCCAGGGCCAGGAGGAGTTGTGCAAGTCATCTTTTTCATCCCTCTCCTTCCAATCTTTAGAACTGTCAAAAACACACAACTCTCCCTTGTGTCCTTGAGTGTCACTGCCTCTGCACCCCCATTCTTCCTAGAGGGTGTCTGAAAGAAGAACCCTAACTTCAACCTCAGAGGTAGCTGGTCTCCCTCACCTCCAAAGCAGAGAGTCCTATAGTAAACTCCCAATTCTTTCCCTCTCCCTCAAGCTTCTAGACTTCTAGAGCCTCCCATTCTGTTCCTCCATTCACACTGTCCTAGATGACTTTTCACTGCCACAGTCCATCCCACCAAACCCTCCTCTGTTGGTACTGTTTGGTTTCTTCTGGTTGCATCCCACATTCTCTGCCTCCAGTTCTTGTGGATATTTCTTCCATTAGTATCCAGGTTGTATGAAGGCACAGTGTGAGCCATGGGTAAGCATTTCAAAAGAATAAACCTAATGATTACCATTACTCTATTCTTTATTATTTATCATAAACCCCCTAAACAAAGCTCTCAGTCCACAAACACTCTCTTCAGTCACATATCTGCAGACCTTTTCTTTTTCTTATTTTCTTTGACCTTGATGATTAATACATCCTTGCTTATTTAAAATTCTTCCTTTCTTTGACTTCTAGGGCACTCTCTTACCCCAGCATTTGCCAGAGAGTTCAGAATCAGAGAGTTAATCAGCACATATTAGTGGACTTGAACTTGAAAAATCTAAAATACTTTTGTCTGTTGCCACCACTAATGACCAGATCTGAAAACAGGTGATAATACAGCCTGTTCCCCCATCATGCTCCCTCATCTTCCACATCCGCACATGCCCTGTTCGCTGGCTCCTTTGAAGCCTTGGCTCACATATGACCTCCCCAGAGAGGACTTCCCTGACCATCAGGTACATCTTCACCAAAGGCAAAACTCAGGGGTCCACAAAGACAGCATGTACACCACAAGTTGTTTATGCCAAACTCATCCCCAGCTCACCTGGATCAGGGTCTCCAGCTCCTGGGGGCTCACACAAATATGATCCCTCAAGAATTCTGCCTTCTCCAAAGCAATGGTGTTCTTCTGGCTGCTCTCAAAGGGCTGCTCCAGTGCCCGGAAGACAAGGCCGCCCGTGACGAGGTAAACAACCACAACCACAAAGATGGCAACCACCGTTTTCCACTTCATAACCGTCTGCAGGCCCCCCTGGGAGGCGCCTTCCATCCTGGCTACCACCGTGGCTCTGGAGGAAATGGAGAGGCGCGGAACAGGATGGTGCCCGTTAGTGGCGCTCTTGGGCTGACACACTGGTGGGGCTGCTGCGGGCACGGCCACTGAAGAAGCAGGTGGAGGGAAAGGAGAGAAGAAAATTTGTTTATAAATACAAAACACTAAACTTGTCAGCAACAAAGCACAAATGTCTTCCTTCAACCAGCTTTCAAATGTGAGGATTAAAAACTGGTTCACCAAGCCTGCAGTTGGGGAATTTGATCAGTTGCTAGGTGCCTGTTTTGAGTTCTTAAAAATGAGTACCAGGAGTCCTAATTCTAAAGGGAAAAGTATCAGTTGAGTTTGAAATGCTTATATTTCTCTACAAGCATCCAAACTGGAAAGCTATATCTATTTATAACTCATCTCCTCCTTTAGCTTTCTTTTTCAAATAATGTGTACAAATCATGACAAACAACCATATTTGAAAAACAAGTATATTGTTCAACTGAAAGAAAAATCAGTACGAGGAATATCTAACTACTTTATATAAGTACAAGAAGAGATAGAGACAAGCATCCAGTAATTTTAAAAGCCCATCTTAGGGGCTGGGAAGATGGCTCATGTAAGCATGAGAACCTGAGTTTGAATCCTTAGCAAACACATAAAGACCTGGTACAACAGCGCACACCTCTAACCCCAGCACTGAGGGGACAGACAGGCAGATCTCTGGTGTTTGCTGGCCAGTCAATCAGGCCAATTGTCAAGTTCCAGGCTCAGTGACAGACTCTATCTCAAAGGACTTTGGGATACACAAACTTGACTCAATAGACCTTAACATATATAACAGAATGCATGAAATCGGGGGGGGGGGGGGATTGGGCAGGAGGTCTAAATATGAATAAGATGTGTTGTATGAAA
>NW_008347292.1:156194-184669 GCF_000622305.1 Nannospalax galili
ACGCTCGCGAGTGCGGACTTGTGTCTAAAGGCGTGGGGGATAAACACACTTTAGTTAAGGGCCCCTAAAATAAAAAACAGAATGTATTAAAATGGGGGGGGGGGGCTTTAGAGGTACAAATAGAGAAGGGAGTTTAAATATTATTAAGCTATATTATATGAAATGCATAAAAATTCGATAACAATAGCAAAAAAATAAATAATTTTTAAATGAGGTAGAGAGCGATAGAGGAAGACACCCAACACTGACCACACATCACATACACACAACAGCACACACGCAGGCATGCATACATACACTACACACATATACACAAAAGGAAAAGGGAAATATTTAAAAGACTGTCTAGTCACAAAACAAAAAAGAAGCCTGATCCTGTGGTAAGGAAGAAGAATCAAAAGTCAGACACAGTAAAGAGGTTTGGGGTGTGTGAAGACAGGTGGCTGTAATCAGGAAAAGAAGCAAGAGTTCTGGTTTATGTCAATTAACCTGCTTTCCTGGAAAAAAAAATAGCAAGAGTGAAACAGACCCCAAGTGCCTTTCCAAACAGAAAATGCAGCCTTCGATGTAACTACTCGATATGTAACAGAATTTTTTCTTCTACTGTCTTCCAATAAGAAGCCACTGGAAAGGAAAATTCCCCTGGTTTTCAGAACACAGAATTCTCTAAGGGCTCTGGTTCTCTGTAAGGGCAATTTCATTACCGTAGAATAAATATATTAAGCTGGCAGGTTTTCTGTAATGGCAGAAAGTTCACTGTGGTATTATCATTCATTACAGAGATCTGTCTTGTGTACCAATGGACAGTCATTGTACTTTGACTTGTTCTTGCTTTATTATTCTAATGCTCATTATGGCCTCTGCTGTGCTACAGCCTGGATGTTGTGTAAATAAGGTATTAGGACCTACATGTGGTAAATAATACCATTCCAGTGAGACCTAAACTTCATCTCTGTACTGGGGAAGTCAAGGTGAATCAAAGAACAGCAACGATGTCTGTCCTCATGAAAGTAGACCTGATCCTGACAACACTTGACCCGAGGAGTAGTGACTTAAAAGACTCTGTGATGCATCATCTTCCTCTCCTCCAAGGCTCTCAAGTCAGCCTTTCTCTTTGAAACTAGGCTGAACATTCACCTTTTACTGCAAATTACTCTGCCCAACAGTTCTTCAGTATTATTTTTTTTCTTGGACTTAACATAAGCATAGAATTTTCTGGAATCTCTGAAAAATCTACAAATTAGAATCAGTCATCTGGGCATTATGTGCTTGTGACTGTCCTCTAAAGCCATTAAACTCAGCTTCCTACCTGCCCTTATTGTCACTGAGGTGAACCTTGTCTAGGGTGGCTTTTCTTCAACATTGCCTGTACTTCTCACCCACCTTTGCCTCTGCATTCCTATGACTAACTGCTTCATCCAGGCCACCATCATGTCTTGTCTGGACCAACCCAGCAGCTTCCTAAGTCACTTCTCCAGTTCCATTTCCGCCCAACACTGACACATCAATCCAGAATTACATATCACTTGTGGCATGATTGGCAGAAAAATAGGCTAAGAAAATAGGCTAAATAGACAAAGATGTCTACATCCTAATCCCCAGAACCTATGAAAACATCACCTTACATAGCAAGATGTGATTAAAGATCCTGAGGTAAAGAGATTATCCTAGATTGTAGGTGTCATCACAAGACGCAAGTCAGTAATACAGATAGAGAGTAAAAGCAAATGCCAAGCTTGGAACCAAGCAGCTGTGAGTCATGGAATTCAGTTCCACTAGAAAATGACTCTCCCCCACAACCTCCAAAAGGAGCCATCCCAACTTACAGCTGGGTCAAGTGAGACTGATTCTGAATTTTTTACTTTTAGAACCATGTGATTATAAATTGCTATTTGGGGCCACTATGTTTGTAGCAGTTTGTTACAGCAGCCCCAGGAAATAAGTGTAAACTACTTTCACTAGTTTACATCTCCCTGGCCCGGCACCCACTGCCCCAGGCGACTAACACAGCCTACTCACCTTCCAAATCCTTCATTAGGCTGAAAGCTCTATCAGAGCAGGCACTGCATCCACCCCCTCACCTCTCTAACCCCAGCCACCCCCAGAGTGCCTGACAGAGTAGGCAGTCAACCAGTGATGGTTAGACAAGCTGATAAGGTTGAAAGGAAGGAGAGTTGGCACAGCAACACCAAACATACAAAATGGACAAGTAATGTCAAATGGAAAATAACAGTGTCCCACCAATATAGGAGAACAGGCCCTCAGACACAGCAGTACCCTGCTCAGACCACCACACATTGCTTTGCTTGGCCCAAAATCTGCAAGTTCCTATCCTCCTGTTCTGAGTCCAAAGCTGGCTCCTCTGTGAAATCTTGCTGGAATTTTCCATGAAGACTCTCCCCAGCCTGTCCTTCTGCTAGCCTGTACACTTTTGGAGTCAGAAAAGACCATCTTTTTTTCTTTCTTCTTTTTTATTTAGATATTGTCTCAAAATGTAGTCCAGGCTAGCCTTGACCTAGCAATCCTCCTCTCTCTTCCCCCCCAGGTGCTGGGATTACATGTGTGTGCCATGACTCTCAGCAGAAAACTCGTCTTCATTTCTTGGTGTAGTGCTAAAGAAAGGGTAAATGTTTGTTTTCTGTTATTATTATTCATGTCATTGTTAATAATTATTTCAAATTTCATGCAAGCATACCATCGGAATCACCACAACCACTCTCAATAATAAGCATTTACCACTGAGGGGACCTAAGGGCTATAGAGGCTCATCCTGTGCCCTGAAACAGCTCATTAAGTTTGCATCTTCCGGAGCTCAACAAGTGGTTACTCAACAAAGATACTAGCCTGTCTCTCCCAGATTGAATCCTGAGACACCATACCCTACATTGGTCTTACTGTTTTGATTTTGCTTTGTATCTTTGGTCCTTGCTATTAATGTCTTCCAGATTCCAGGCCTTAAAACTTTACATAATGCTAAGGGACGCCAACCCTTGACCACCATAACCATCTCCTACAAAGAGCCATTGGATCACTCCAAGTCCCTGGCCCTAAACACCATACATCTCACCTCGTCTTAATGTGAACTCTAGGGAGGGACACATCCAGCCCTGTTCCAAAACAGACAAGAGCAGTCATTGCATCGTGTTTCAAAGAATTAGGCCCCAAATAATTAAGGGGATAATGTTGTGATAAAAACAACTGTGTAGTGAGGCTTCTTCTCTCAGATGCCTCTAAAGTTGACAGTTAAGGCTAACCAGAGCAGAAGCCACACCCAGGGGGATGTTCTGCTCTACCCAGGACTCTCAGTCAAGAACTCCAGCTACCTGCCTCAGTGGAGTTTCCTCAGTCAACTTCTGCTGTTTGTTTATAAGCTTGTGATTTGATGATTTTAGCATCTGGGCTACTCTTGCTGTTTCTGATGGATACTGGGTGCCTGATTTCATCGTTTTGTGATCTGTTGCTTCTCTCTATCTGCTATTTGCCCTTTGTTCTTTTTACTTCTGTTTGTTAGTCACATAAAAACCTCATCCAAAACCAAAACTATAGCTGTCATAGATCATTCTCCAGACTGTACAGAACAAATGGTTCCAGAGAGTCCAGCATTCCTGAGGCTAGGCAGACCTGGGCTTAAGAAAAGTCTTTTTAGGCTTTAGTCCAGTTCCTTGTATCAATTTGCTAAGGACCATCTTCAGGAACAGTTTGAGCAAGATACATCAACTCTTGGTTTTGCAAATCTTGGATCAAAAAATGGTTTCATCATCCCAAACGGTCAGTGACTGGGTAAACTTGAAACTGTCACTTAGCTTCTTTGTTTATTTATCTGTGAAATGTGAATAATAACCTCTTCTTTTAAACCCCACAGCGTTCTCAGGAACAGCAAATAAGTCCCCCTGGTTTACTGATTGGTGTATATTTGCAGATGTCAGGAGTACTGGCAGGGACCTCAGAACGTTATAAAACCTTTTGTGAATTTGACTGAAAATGGAGTTGGCTGCTTTTACAAATATGACTGCATATTTCAACAGCTAGAAATGAATTTAGAGTATGACTTTCCCTGAGGTTGAATAAATTTTAAAAGGGTGTTTTCATCACTCCATTTCTTCTCAAAAACAGATGCTACAGTAGTTTGCCCCTGATTGAAAAAGAGAGGGGAAGAGGGATGGGTAAAAATACCCTGGACCACCTCAGTCTAAGAAAAATTTTACAAATATGTTAAGGAGTTCTCGAGCCAAAGTCAGCTGATGAGCTCTGGGTTTCCGTGAGCAAGCTCACTGTGGCATCCTTGCATGCTCAATTTCTAACTGAGAACAGGTCATGGGGAAAACACTTGCCATGCAAGAAAGGCAATGGATTTCACAGCAGCACCAGAAGCTCTTGATAAATTACACTCCCTCCAATTGGAGGCTTACAAGTGCATGCTCACAGCCACCACAGCCCCACTATACAGATAAAGAAAACGAGAACCAGACAGGTTAGATGACTAAACCAAGGTTAAGTGGCCAGATGGTAGAACCAGGATTAAAACTAGAATAATCTGACTTGGAGGTCACTTCTGCAATGGGACATCAGAAAGGACATAAGAAGCAAGGCAATTTCAGACCCTTCTATTCGAAATTGAGAAAGGAATTTGTTTCAGACGGGTATGAAAATATTTCCCAGTCTTTGAGAGAGACTGCTTCTACTCCCTAGTACTGATGGCGTTTTTTCCCCATACTGTGTATCAATGATGGATGGATTGATCATATAAAGTAGTGGCCTAATACACTCCTCAGCTCCCACAGGAAAATATTTAGCAGTAAAAGGGATGCAGAAGATTGATAAGAAAAAAATGTTGGGTGAGGGGTGGATATGATCAAAATACATTGTATATATGTATGAAATTCTCAAAGAAAAAAAATTAAAAGAAAGGAAATGTGAAGAGACAGCTCCCCCTCCACTAAAGTCTTCATTTTAAAATGTTCCCTCATGAGTGTTCAGCATATTTCATCTTTACCTATGTAGGGGTGGAAATGGAGGCATATGTGGAAATCAGGGTCTGCAGTTGAGTAACATCTTAGTAATTTGAATTACTCAGACTTTCCCATGTCCTGTAGACTTACTGTATTATTCATTCATTCATTAAACAAACATTTGAGTTTGCCTTGTACCATGTTGGCACATCGCTGCCTTCAGACTTAGCAGTAGAATTGACAAGGTCTTATTTTCACAAAGCCTTCTGTGGAGGGCAGTAACTCTTATCTACCCTCTTTAGCAGGTGAGGGAACTAAGGCCTAGACAGGTGACCTTGAGTAGCCTTTCTACTAAATAGTGGCAGGCTGGACTGTGTCTTCAGACACCTAACCTTGAGGGCCTCCATTCCTCCATACTACTTGAAACAAACAGCAACCAAAGGACTCAAGATCTCTTGGAAACCTGAATTGCAGCCACCTCGGTGCTTCCACTATCACGCAGCAGCGTAAATCTGCCTGGAAACCCAGGAAAAATATAGGATGAGTGCAGGTGCACTCACCAGAGGCAGAAACCTACCCCACTTCCCATCCATCCCCAAGCCTGGATTCATCCCCCAAGACACATGCACTGCTGTCACAGAGCTTCCCCCAAGCCCAAGCTTAAAGCTCACCTACAGTCCTTAAAAGGCTTCCCAAAGCCTAGGTGGATTCCAGGTTGGAGGCGAGGGTTAGGATGAGTGCAGGAGAGGTAAGAAGGCAACAAGCCCACCTCAGTGCTCTGAGCACACCTGCCTGTAGTTGTCAAGGTAGGCAGCCTTTAGAGAGGAGTCTATTCCCCCTGGATTCCAGATAGAGCAGCAGCTAAATCCAGTTTGTTCTGTTTCAGTGTAACTCCTCTGTATGACAGTCCCTTACTAAAAAGGCAATCAAACTAGTCTCTTTGACTAGCAATAAGGTCCAGTCCACACACACTAATGAGCAAACCTAGCTCCCAAACTATTACTGTGCCTTTGAGTTAAGCCTTGCTCTCTCCCCATAGCCCTCTCAAAAGCATCAGCCTTTTTATAGCAGTTCTAGCCACAATAACTAAGTTCTGGAACCAACCTAGGTGTCCATCAATGGAGAAATGGATATGAAAAATTGTGGTTTATAGACATAATGGAATTGTTTTCAGCCATAAAGAAGAATAAAGTTATGCTAACTGCAGAAAAATGGATGCAACTGGAGATAAGTATATTAAGCAAATTAAGTTAGTCTCAAAAAGACAAGTATCAGGGCTGTAGAGATGGCTCAGAGGTTAAGAGCACTGACTGCTCTTGCAGAGGACCCAGACTCAATTCCTGACACCCATAGTAGCTAACAGTCATCTGTAACTCCAATTCCAGGGAATCTGACACTCTCTTCTGATCTCCACGAGCATTGCTTGACACAGGTCCACTTACATACATGCAAACAATACACTCATACACATAAGATGATAATAATAAATTTTTTAAAAAGGCAAACATCACATTTTCTCTCATTTGTGGAGCCTAGATTTTACATAGACATATAAAATCATATTTGTACAGATGACACCCAAGTAGAAGCAAAACTGTCTAGGGGAACAAAGAAGATTAAATGGATGGGAGGAAGAGGAAAATTGTGGGATGTGGAGGATATCCCCAATGTAGATTATATACTTGAATGAAAATGACTTTATGTAACTCAGTATAATAAGATTCTTTTAATTTTTCAACATCAGCCTTTAGCACTCCTGAAAATCTATAGGCAATCAATGGCTGCTGGGGGAAAAAGAGACTTTTTTTCAGTGCTGTAGTCACTGGTAAGTTGTGGCTCCTATAATGACCCCTGCTGCCCATGTGCATGCAACAACCATACTGAAATTCACTAAGTAATAAAAAAGAAGCATGAAAGTAGAGGGGGCCTATTTGGGGAGAGGGAAGGGGTCAGCAGGAGTGGGAGGGAGATAAGAGAGTATAAAAGGGATGAATATGCTCTAAATATATTACATATGATGAAAATGTCATAATGAAAACATTGTTATGTATAATTAATATATGCTAAAAGAAAACATAAAAGATGAACTCAAGATAGAAGAGACCAAGGTGCCATGTAGTGAAGAGGATCTTAGAGAGCAGACAGAAAGAGAACAAGGCCGAAAGGGAGCAAAGGGGGCCAAGAGGAGGCTGGCCCCTGGCCTCACATCTGCCCTCTTCCTTCTCCTTGGTGAGATGCTTATCCTCTCTCACCTCAGTCACTGCCACAGCGTTCAGTCCTGTCTCCCTTAAACCCATGTCACACATCACGGAAACCTGGAACTCTCCAGTGAACCAGATCTAATACAGGCAGCAGGGGTCCAGGGTAAAGTGCAGGCTCCATGACTTGCTCCAAGACTTCCTTCCAGGACTTGGCACTCACCTATCTCCCTGTCTCGCCCACTGCCACACCTCTCAGAGACAACCTTTGCCCCAACCAAACCCAAGCCTGCCCAGGCCAAGCTACCTAGTTATGCCACTGTTCTGGTAAAATCAGACTTGGTTCCCACATGCCCTTCTCCAGACACTATTTTTGACTAACTTATATGTCACCACTCCTGAGACCTCCCTGATCTACCAAACCCTAGTGTGATCACATGCCCTTCCTCTCTGCCTCAAAGTGGAACTTAGGAGTGCTTACAAGTACGAGGTTCCTAATTAAAGTTTGTTCCACTCCTGGATTTATCCACTCATCCGCACCAGCACTTATGACATTAAGTTCATATACCTTCTCCAAAGAAAATTTGATGCAGGTAATCTAGCACACAGAGGCAGTCCTGATGTTACTGTGTGTTTCCAGAGTTGTATGTTAAAGTTCTCAAAATCAAAGTGATCAAGGGTGCTCCACAGGACGGAGACATGA
The DNA here is from genome assembly GCF_000622305.1 of Nannospalax galili. Lineage (NCBI taxonomy): Eukaryota > Metazoa > Chordata > Mammalia > Rodentia > Spalacidae > Nannospalax > Nannospalax galili. The sequence goes on from NW_008347292.1 coordinate 164,045, forward strand.
CTCTATGCTCCAAGCATTCAGTTCTAGGTTTCCTCGTTCTTTTAATGAAGTGGGAAAAGATTATCATCTATTCATCTTTATAGAATAACTGGTTAAGTCAAAAAGAAATCTATTGAATGTCATAAATCACCTTTGGTGAGTCATCTCTCTTGTCCTGGACAAGCAAAATTCCCCTCTAGTCTGCCTACCTCTGACTAAGCCCAAATTGAACTTGGATTTGAGGACACCCAAGACTTTAGGACTTCTCTTACCATGCCCCAATACTGCACACCCCAACCTAGAAGACTATACGGAAGATGGACTCATTCAGGGCTTAATGGACCAGTGACTTCCTTTTCAGGACTAGTAAGCACATGGCTTCTCCTGATCTTCCAAATCTCTTCTATATCTATAAGGCAAGGACATAGCACAAAGTAAGGGTTGTTCTCCACCAGCAGAATGAGTGAGAATAATGCTCTTAGGACTAGGAAAACCAGAGTGGCCATTCAGCCTACTTCCTGCACAAGTTTAAGTTCCAGTACAGCCCCATTGTTCCTAAGAAGCATTAGGCAAGGCCGAGAGAAAGCACCTTTGCTCCAAGTGTGCTCCACTCCCAGGTGGAAAGGTAAGAAACACTATTCAGAAGAATCCACATAATAAGGCAGGGCATGCAGCTCCATTCTAGTTCTAAGCAAGAACTCAATAAACATGATCTATCCACATCCTTAGTATATAAAAAGGACAGTGAGATCTATGTTTAAAAATGCAATGAGTATGTAATCACCATGCTGGGCAGAGGCATAAGGGTATGTACATGAAAGAGTAGTCAATTCTACCAAACAAGAGACCAGGAAAAGCTTCAAAGACAGGACATCTGCTGACAAAGAAAAGGGGATAAAGTGTCTACCATACAACAAGGAGAGGCAGAGAGGAAGGAAGACCAGACACAAGGAGTCATGGGTACAAACACACTGAACCACAAACCAGCCTGGGGTGCTTAAGAACTTAACCAGGTCTATAGTTTAGAATAGAGAGTTTTAAGACAAAGTTTAAAACACAGCAGGAAGTACCATGGGTTTAAGTCTTGTTAGTGAGCATAAGAAGTCATCAAAGCCAGCACAGAGATGAGCCACAGAATCAGATGTGGGGTCAGCAAGTTGACTCTGGCAGCAGCGTGAAAGATAGGCCTGTGAAGCGAGAGACAATCAGAAAAGACAGTAGGTAGATGTTTGTGGGGTAGGGGCTAGTGAGATGGTTCAACAGCTAAGAGTGCTTGCTGCACGCGCATGAGGATAAGAGTTCAGATCACAGTACCCACATAAAAGCTGTGTGTGGTCCCATGCATGCCTATAACCTCAACACTAAGGGGAACAGAGATAGGAGGATTGCTGGGACTTGCTAGCTACCAGTTTACCCAAAAAGACGTGAGCTCCTGATTCAGCAAGAGACCTTGCCTCAAAATAACAAGGCAGAGAATGATAGGGGATGTTATCTAATGTCCTCCTCTAGTCTCAGTACCAGGCAGACACACCTGTACACACATGACTGCATACACCACACACACACACACACACACACACACACACACACACACACACACACAAAGTTTACAGGGGTAGATTATGAGGGCCTCAACTCAGGAAGTCACAAAGGAGACAAAGCAAAAAATGAGAGACTTAGGGCTATTAAGAAAGTAACACCCACAGGTCCCTGTGATCAATGGAAAGAAGTGTTGGAGGGAAAGAGATCACAGGAGTAGAGTGTTCTGCAAGACAGAAATGCAGGATATTGGGTCTGCAGTCCTGCAGCACATCCAAGGGAGCGGCTATCTAGCAGTCACAGGGAAAAGGGGACTGAAACTTAGGGAGGAAATTCAGCTAGATCCCTGGGTATGAGAGTGGGGAGTGTCTACACAATATTGAAGCTGCTCCGGGACTAAATGAAAATGTCCAGAGGGAGTTGAAAAACAAGAAGAGAGTAAAAGATGTACTCAAGGGAACAGCACTTAAGTGGCAATGAAGGAGTCTGTGTGCAAAGAAGAAAGAGAAAGAGAAGAGAGGAAAGAGGGAGAACCTGGAGAAAGAGAAGAGAGGAAATGTGGGAGAACCTGGCTGTGCCTTCCCAGACCCTGTGGCATTAGATCCACCCATGTGGTGTCCAGTATCATTGACTAGGCCTGGCCCACAGGTGGTGGTATATGCTGGATGAACTGATCACTGTCTTACAGAATCATCTGTCTGCTTTAATCACATTCTCTTCCTGGTTATCAGGAACACCTCCTCCACAGAACCTTTGTTCTGGATTTTACTGGTGTGCCAAAACTCCCGGAAGCAGACAAGATGCATTTATTGTCCTCAATATAGTAAACTCCCCCTCAGTCACTCAGGCACAAAGAGCCTGGGACCAGAGTGACCCCTGAATTTGTTGAGTTGGGCACCAAGGTTGCCTACCTCCTAGTTCTCCCAGTAGGCCCAGAATGCTGCGCTGATAAAGCAGACTCCTCTGTCCTGACCCCATAGTCAAGACTGTAGAGGTAAATGCCACCACTGGGGTTCTGCTGACTTATTCCAAAATGCTTCACAAGTAATAAATTTTGACTCACGTCCTATGTGTTTCCCCTCCACAATTTAAATTAACTAGAGCGCTTTTCCAATGAATGATCTTTCTCTTCCTTTAGGGATTAAAAATAATATATGCGGTTGCAGTTCCAAAAATATCTCCTTTCCCCTGGGACCAAGTATTTAAAATACTATTTTGAATCCTATTGGCAGGGCCTTTCCTGTGAGCTAGAAGTTTGCCTCTCCCAAGAGTCTTTTTAAAAGCTGTTACCTCTTTTCTCTAGACCCTCCCAGGGAGGCCTTCCTATCTAGGCTCCAATAGCCCAGAGATCCTGCTAATTCCCATCTCGTTCTTGCTCAAAGCCCCACAGCCTTCCATGTGAGGGGTCTGTCCTTCCTCCTCCAGCCCCTCCCCGACTCTACACACTGTTCTCTCACTCTGCAAACTCTTTAATCATGTACAAATAGATCACAAGTAGTTGCTCTGATTTTACCACTTCTTATAGATCCACAGTGGGAAGCAAAACCAAAAAAACATACTTCAGTCTTTTAGGAAGGAAGATTCTATTCTATCCATAACTCATTCCCTTACCTAGGAAATCTGCTCACTGCACCTCAGCCAGTCACACTGACACAAGTAGCTAAAGAGGTGTCAATAAATTCTATATTTGCCAGAGGACAAAATACATTAAAGAGACAAGTGCACTAATGGTTTATAAGGGTCTAGAAATTTGGTGTATCTATTATTCACTCATTCAACTAGTACATGTCTACTACGTGCTAGGAGCACTCCCAAACTCCCTGCATCCAGGCTGCCAAGTCACCACCCCTCAGGAGATGGCAGGGACCCATCCTTCCAGGAAGTGTGAGGTCAGTGTAGCCACTCAAGTAGGTGCCACTGACCCTAGAGCTTCGATCTTCTCCTGCCCCGAGCTTCATCTCCTCTGATCTACATTTTTCCTCCATTCTAAAGATGACTCCTAAGAACCTGCTCAGAACCTTACTCACCATCTCGCCTCTCTGGTGCCTTTTCCATGAAGACACTGTGCTCTGTGTGTGGCTTTTGGGTAGATGATATTGGATATCCACAGTATCAAGGCCATACTGCCCCAGAAAACTGCTACTGCATATTCTTGTATCAAAACCCCTGTTCCTTTGACACCCAAGCCTTCTCATTCCTCTCCTTCCTGCTCTCCCTTGTGACCATCAGTACACATCTGAATTCCTTCCCTAATTCCCCAAATCCTTTCATCCAGACCTAGCTTTCCTCCTGAACTACCTCAACAACCCATAGACAATCCACCCAAGACCGAAGCTTCCCATTACCCCAGGCCCTCACCGCCACCACCACCATCATTACTTCCATTCCATTTCAACCATAAGCTTATAGTGGGTCCCCCAGAGAAGATCTGCTTGCAATTTATTGTAAGTAATTTTACTTAGGAGAAGCCCTTAGGAAGTTGGGGTCAGCACGGAAGGAGCAGAAGCCAAGTAATGAGGAAATTCCAGGTAAAGTTCCAGTCTTTCCTCAAACCCATGGAGGACTCTAGAAACCAAATTCCTTCTCAGAATTTGTCCCACTTTGAAACACACAAGTTGGACTTCCATCGTTTTACCCAGTCAGTCACCAGATATGGAAAACCTCTGGGAAGCATTCTGAGAAAGACTGCAGGGGACCACCAGGGTTCTCGGAAGGTTGAAGGTACAAGCCAGAAAAGAGAGCAGCATACAAAGCTAGAGGACGGTGCACAGGGAAAGCAGATCCAATGGGCAACGACAGCATCTAAAACTGCCTCCTCTGTAGCCGTATCCTGAATCTCATCATCACCAGGAGTGTGCCTAGCTCAGCAATGCTCAGTTAAAGCCCCCACGACTGCTACAGTATGAATGACTGTGTCTCCCTGAAAGTTCATACACTGTGATTTAATTTCCAACATGATGGCATGAGGTAGAGGGACTTGAGAAGTATAGGGACATGAGCAGAGCCCTCATGGATAGAATTAGGGCCCTTGTAAAAAATACTCCAAAATAACACTTCACCCCTCTACCACAGAAGGATCCAGGAAAAAGCCAGCCTTCCAGGAACCAGGAAATAGGACACTAGACCTGTCTTGACATTGGACTTCCCAGCCACCAGAACCATGGGAAATAAATTTCTATTTTTTCAAAGCCATCCAGCCTGTGGTATTTTGTTACAGCAGCCCAGTCTAAGACACTGACTTGAGCATCCTCCCCTCAGCTTGCTCCTTAATCATGCTCACATTACATTCTCCCTCTGCTTTATCCCCTCTGTGTCCTCTTCCTCTTCTGCACCTAACTTGGATTTTATGTTCAACACTTCTCCTCCACTAGCAGATTCAACTTTCCCTCCATTTGCTTTCTCTTATTTCATGGCTAACCTTTATTTTCAATTTGACTCACTTTAGAATCGCCATAGAAACACACTTCTGGGAGTGTCTGTGAGGGTGCTTCCAGAAAGGTTTAACAAGGCAAGGAAGACTCACACTGAATTTAGGCAGCACCATCCCATGGGCTAGGGTCTAGGCTGAATAAAAAGAAAGGAAGTTATGTACCAGCACTCATTTCTCTGCTTCCTGACTGTGGATGCTACAGGACAGCCACCTCAAGCTCCTGCTGCCATGACAGTCCCTTGAACTGAGAGCCAAAATAAACCCTTCCTTACTTTAAGTTGCTCTTATCGGGTATTTTGTTGCAGCAATGAGAAAAGTAACTAACACATCCCAGAAGTGCTCTTCTCACAGTAATTCTTTCTCTCTGCTCAGCATCTAAGGTTGTGCCAAATGCTGCCATGGAAGAGCCTCAGAGATTTCTGCCACTCTAAAGGACCCATAGTATTCTTCCTCAACTGGCCCTCAGTGCCCCACAATGGTCCTGTCCTGTTTCCCTGCTCTGAGACATCTGTCATGATAAATGTTATGAAGACATTAAGACCGATCTCACTATAAGCAGACATTATATTGGAAATAGTCTACAAGATACATATTTACAAAAGGGTTTTCTGCAGAAAGCTTTAAAGAGAATATTCTGTGTGGTCTAAGCTGGCTTTGGTTTCTAGCTCTACATTGTAAAGAGCAAGGTATTTATGTAGAATGAGGTGTGCCTTTCTTAGTAATGCCCTTCTTTCAGGTCGTTGAAACGGAGGCTCAATGCCAGCACATTCTGCTTTACAAGCAGCCCCAGCTATCTCCATTTGCCAGCCTGGCTTCTCAGTGTTTCTGACTCCTTGCAGTCACTGAAACCTCCTAAAAAAAACTTCAATGGGAAAAAATGTTTAGACAATTCTTCCTTCACTGTGCCTACTAAGCTGCAAAAATAAACAAGACCCATCAAAGGGAGAAGACAGTTTGTACAAAATACCCTACAAGACAGCTTCGCATTTTAGCATCACCCTCTGGGTAATTTCCCTCTAAAAAAGGGGGGGCTTCTCTAAATGCACATCCATGCTGCTGACATCAGCAACATCTCTTTGACTTCCTGCAAGTGCAGCTATCAGAGGCGGGGAGTAGGTGTGGGCTGCAGGAAGATAGCAACTAAAAGAGAAAGGATACCCACATTATTACTCATGAGGCTAGGGAGACACTGATGTAGGAAATGTACAGATGCATTCATCTGAAGTGTTTTGAAATATTAATAGCTCTAATTAAGGAAGTCTTCATGGAATTCAGAGACCTACTAAAAACTTGAGGAAGTAGATTTCCCTGTAGTAAGGCAGTTCTGTGTATTGCCAGCAACACCTAGATTTGGGGTATAATTTGGCCTCTGCTGAAGACACGAGTCAGCACTGCCTGGGAAATCTTGGGGCTGAACCAGCTTCCTGGGGAATTTTCCATACCAGCTGCTGAATACCTCATTTCCATCCCCAAAATATCCTCCTTCTGCCAGAGGGTAAACTTGGGAAGCCCCTTGACAGTAGACTCTTTTGCTTCTGTCTGAGTCTCCCATATCCCAATCCTAGTGCACAAAATATACATGCTTGATTGAAGTCCACCCAAGCAATTCAACAAAGGTTGGCCAGGTACCAATTTTACTTCAGGTACCAGGTATACAAGAATAAAGAGAAGTCCCTCCTGCCCAACGTAACCAACTGAAGTAGAAGAACTGATTGGATGTAGGGAGTAGGGGGGTATCTTCACCTCCACCCCCACATGATACAGAAAAGGCCCAGCACTCAGTCCAGATCTCAGAGGTCATAGACATCCCCACATGACTTCTATAGAAAGCATCAAATTGCAAACTTCTCCTTATCCTCTTCCTAAATAGCCAGTCAAGGGTGGACAGAAGTTTACTCCAGTGGCTAAAGTGAGCCTTCTCACAGTCTCTCAGACACAAGTCAGTTACCCAGACAAAATCTCTATAAGAGGTTAGGTGCAATAAAACAGCCACCATAAGCATATTTCCCTCCAAGGAACCATGGGATATTATTTAAAAATCTAAATCAAATTAGATACTGAATACTAGCACATATTAAAGTAATTGGTATAGAATAAAAGAACTACTTTCAGTTTGCAACGTAAATAAATGTTACCTGCTGTTATTCTTGTAAATAACAAAGCCAAGGGAAACCACAAGAGCAAAAAAGTCATTTTCATGGGGAGTACAATCTAAGCTTCAGATTTTCATGTGTGTGCCAAGAAATAGAATCTTTGCAGAAAACCCTATCTGATGTTTAATTCATCATACATTTGAATTCAACCCATATTTAATTTCCTTGAAATTGCCTCTAACAAGGTTATTTGAAATAGTCTTGTGGTTATGTCTCCTCCACCTCATAGAGAAGAGAGGCTCTATGCCATAACCATGTAAAATTGTAAATGACTCAGCCTACCTATTGTGGAACTTGTAGGCATTTTCAAGAGTTGCCTGCCACTTAAAGATCTTTAATGGCCCCTCAGAGGCTGGTTCCACTTATGCCACCATAAGTGCAAGGTACTCCACTCAATAAAATCATTTGTACCATGGGAACATAGAGCACATATTTAATTCTACAAGCACATCCAAAAGTATCACATCACTTGCTCACTAAAGACTTTCATATGAGGCCCAGTCCTTGCCTTCACTAAGTTGCACCACATTTACAGGGTGGTTTTTCCCATCCAGGCATCAATATCAACCAATTTTCTTCATACAGTACATGCAATCTCTTCTTTTCTTCTTCTTTCCTTTCTTTCTCCTTTTACTTTTTAAAGCAGGATCACATGCATCCAAACTGGCCCCAAACTCAATAAGTAACCAAGAATAACCTTAAATTTCTGATCCTCTTGCCTGTACCTTCTAAGTGCTGAGACTACAGATGCGTGCCACCACACCCAGTTTACATGGTACTGAGGAGCCAACTCAGTGATTCATGCATATGAGACAACTAAGCTATAACTACAGGCCATATGCAATTTCTATCAACCCAGCATCTGATGAGGACCTACTATGTGCTCAGCACTCTATGAAATATGTTAAGAAAATTTATTAAATGCATTAATTATTACCAGAAATAAACTCCTCCAAAACTGGTGGCTAAATGCTACAGTAGACCATGTGATCACTTCTAGTTTGTGGGTTAATTTAAATAGAATAGCCTTAAGTGTGTGTGTGTATGTCTGTGTCTGTGTGTCTGTGTGTGTGTCTGTGTGTCTGTGTTTGTGTGTCTGTGTTTGATAAAATTCAAAGGTCATAAAAATCACCATTTTAAGGTGAAAACTTGATGGTGTCAGATTCAACAAGCAAAAATGCAGGACAACCAGTTAAATTTGTGTTCTTAGAAAAAACAACCACAACAAAGTGTGTCCCAAATATTATCTGAGACATACTTATTCAAATTTTCTTCTGTAATTCAAGCTTCACTGGGTATGTGGTATTGTATCTGGCAACCTTAAGCTAAGGAGAGGAGAAGCACAACCATGAACCACCCAACACAACCAGCTGTAGGGGATGAAGTACTGTGCTTGATGCTATGGCTTGACTGTCCCCCAGGGTTTGTGTGTTGGGAACTTAATGCCCATTGTGACAGTGTTGAAAAGCAGCATCTTTAAGAGGTTCTGGAGCTGGGTAAGTGACTTAGTGGCACAGCATGTACTTAGCATGTGTGAGGCCCTAGATTTGATCACCAGTCCCAAAACCAAAAAGGTGATCAGGTCAGGAAATATCTACCCTCATGAGTAGGTTAATGTCACTTGTCAGGGAGTAGGCCTTCTGTAAGAGTGGATTTGCTATAAAAGTAGCTTTGGTCTAACAACGTTTTTTTAATGTTATTAGACTATTACAATTCTAAGTACAAGATATCACTATTGAGTAATTTGATTCCTCCAGAGTCGATGTTTCTATTAGTTTTATTAAGAGCTAATACACTACCTCAAATGCTTACTCTCTTATTGACCTTTATTTAATTTGCATATGTGTGGTTGGTTAAAATGCAGTAACTTTTTAAAAATCAGTGGTAAAAGTGACTAAGGTTCTCCCTTTCTGCCTCTCTCACCCTCCCGCTTTCTACCATGGGATGACTCAGCAAATGTCAGTATCTTGATTTTGGACTTCCCAGCCTGCATGACAGTGAGAAATAAATTTCTTCTAATAATAACTGAGTGTACAATTCTGTTGTAGCAGTAGAAAATGGACTAAGACTGTTGGAAAACCCTGCTGTTAGAGTTGTAATTCTCTGTGTCCAGATAGCCCTAAGGGGCTCGGCGCCAAATGGAAGGACTCCCCTTTTCAGCAGGGGCCTCCTGCTCTCTTCCTGGCTTACCTGGAAAGTGCCACCAAGCACGGATGCCTGACCTTATTTGGAACATGACCTTTGGCATAGTTACCTGGAGTAAAAACTACCCCCAGGTTTTTTCTATATGATAATCAGGCATTGCCTGATAGTCGGACGATAGGAGCCCACTACCACATGTAAATAAAGCATACTATGAGCACCTATCAGCTGAGGCTTTGGCTACTGCCTCCACACTATAATTTCTCTGGTTCTCCCACTGAATAAACGGAGCTGTTTCACTGAGTCTGGAGCTGTATCACTGCATTTGTTTCACTGCCCCATGAAACCAGCCTCCCCGGAAGGGCTTTCTTCCGTCAGTGCTCACTGGCCGTCCTGACTCCGTTCGCTGCTTCTGCTCCCCCTGTGCTCATGGACCGGTGGCCAACGACCCGCGAAGAGAGGGAGAGACCCCTGCATAAGACATCGGGTACCAATCCCAAAAGTGTATCAAAGCTCCTGTCACCCAACCAGCCCTGTTCTTCTCAAGGTCTCCATAGCCTCCACATTGCCAAGTCCCAAGGCCACTGTCATGGTTGCACATGACTCTGCCTCTTAGAACCCATTAGAAGCCCTTGCACTGGCTCAAGATGCCCTCCCAATATGGCTTCGGTGACATTACTTTCTAAGTTCTCCTCTACTTGAGCAAATTCAGCTTTTTCAATATTCACCCTACAAATGATTCCTCCTCTCCCTAAATTCTGAACTTTTGTGGGTTCGTTCCTTAGGCTTGATTCTCTCTGTCTCTCTGTCTCTGTCTCTCTCTCTGTCTCTGTCTGTGTGTGTGTGTGTGTGTGTGTGTGTGTGTGTGTGTTTGTATTTAATCTCTCCCAGGGCCATGGTTATAAAGGTAAATATCACCTACTTGCTAATGGCTCCCAGACTTTCATGCTCAGACTTAAAATACTCTTGACCATCCAAATACAGATTTGAATATCTCAGTGAAGTTAAATTATGTTTGATGACTAACTCAACCAAAATAGGAGCCTCATCTCGTAGAATGATACTAACATGCACCCAATTTGCAAAAGCCAAAACAGCAAGATATCCTGACAGACATCCTGCATTTTGGTCTCCATTCTCCTGTCCCCTCCCCTTAATGGTTCTGTTATTTCTACCTCCAAAATAGATACAGAAACAACCCACTGCCCTGTCTCCCTGCCCGTGCCTGGTGCAGACCACCATCTTTCTCCTAGTTTTATCCGTAGTGTACTCACAGACTTTCTCCCTTCCTGTCTCACCCTCCCCATCCATTCTCTGCATAGAAACCAGAAAAATCTTTATGTCAATCATCTCATATCCCTCTCTGCTCCAATTGTTAGTACCTCCCATCTTGCATCTAGAACAAAATACAAGTCCTGCACCATGACTCTAAGATCTGAACACAAGACCGCTGCTCACCTCTCATCTCCTCTTCCAACACTATCGCTCTCCCTGTATTCCAGCCTTCATTCGATTTCCATTCTCTCTGTCTGGAAAGCCTACCCCCAGTCTTCCATGGCTAGCTCCTTGCTACCCTTTGGGTCTCAGTTTAGATGTCTTTTATATACGGAATAATAATATATAAGTATTTACTTAAAAGAAATTTTGTATAACAGCTAACTCAATTTTCTCAAACAAAAGCTATAAGTAATTTTCCCAAGAAAATTTTCCACTAGAACCAGAATACAAGGCCAGTAATTTCCAACTCTAAAATCTAAGCTCAATCAAGAAATATTAACATCTTTGAGTTCTGTTACAAGAAATTATTCGAAAGAGTAGTTCAACCCATGGTTATAAACTTATTTGGAAATCTGGCTTGAGTTTCTCAATTTGGAACTAATAAACCCTTGAATCATATCTTTGGTATTCAGAATTACATTTAACTCTGGGAGCAAAAAGAAAGTAGCCAGACCATATCTCAAAGCCCAAATGCTGAGGCTTAGGCTCTGACTTTGGGGGGCATAGTCCAGCAAAAATAAGCTAAGCAAGTCAGCTACTGGCATGAAGGCTAACTGCATCCACCCCCAGAATCTTACATCACACACTATCTCAAAACAACCACATTTTTATTCCTAGGAATCCCCAAAGATTCTAGGAGAAACACCCTAACTAGAAGCAATGGAAGCTCATAAGGAACTACCTTGGAAATGAAGCTTGGTATCAAGCACTTCATCCTGAAGATTAAGTGGAGGCTGGAATCCACAACTTCCTGACACTGAAGCCATATTGTACAGCTCCAGGAAGTTCTGCTCACAGATGCACATTATACAACCTGCACGACCATAAATGTTAGCATCTCTACCTTTGAAGGATGTGTTTCAGCTTCATATCAAGCTTATTTGGTATTAGGTTAGAAAAGTCCTTGCATTAGAAAATTCAAGTATCTTCTTATCACAAATGAAGAACTGTTGTACGCATCTATGAAACTTCACTGCCCATTAAAAAACAGTATCATACTTTATTTTTAATCACTATCCATAGAGAAAACTTTGATGCATAGAAACAAAGACCTCTATCTGATCTGATCACTCTTTCTAGGACATATTTTTGCATAAAATTAGTCAGGAAATTCTAACAGACATATGATCAAACTGAAGTGTGTATGTGTGTGTGCGTGTGTGTGTACACACACACGCACACACACATGCACTTGTGCATGTAGACACATATATACACACTGTTGTGTAGATGTGGCACATGTTTGCATGTATGCATGTTTACATGTATGTGCATATGTGTGTGGAGGCCAGAGATCAAAGTGGGCATTCTCCTCATTACTGTCCACTTCTTTAAAAGAATTTTTTGAGACAGAGTTTCTCACTGAATCTGGAGCTTATTGATTCAACTAAGCTGGCCAATGAGCTTCAGGGATCGATCTATCTCCCTCCCCAATATCAGTGCCAAGATTAGATGTGCATCACCATGTCCAGTTTTTATGTAGGTGCTGAGGATCAGAACTCAGGTCCTCATGTTTGTGCAACAGGCACTTTACTGACTGATCGCCTCTCAAATTGAAGTCTTAAAAACTGGAGTAAACTCTCATTTTCCTATAACATTATGGATTTGTGCTTGCCAATGCATTTTAAAGGCTACAGTAGATGATGATGCAGATTCTGCCATAGAAAAGACTTTAGCTGGTGAGAGAGACCTTGAGCTTAAAAGTCAGAATAATGACACAGGTACTGCTTACAGACCAAATCTTCAAACTAAAAGCATCCAAGAGCAGTGTGGAACAGATCAGCACTGTTCAAGCTTTTCAAACAAAACCCTTTCTTCAAATAAGCTAAAAGTTAGAATTTTAAGTGGCAATTCAATTGAATAAAATTCAAACTTTAATGGATACTACAAGTATAGATATGAAATTCCATTTAAAGAAAATTTTTTGTTCTAAAAATCTGAATAGATTTTGGTGCTCTATTTCTCTGGGATGTATAAATTAAATATATTAAAGATATATTTGATGCTGAATTGGATTTCATATCAAGTGTATCTCTCAAAGCAAGCTATATAGCTGTAACATAGACCTTTCCTTGGGTACCAGAAGAGGCAGAGTGCAAATGGAAATCCAGAAGAAAATGGATAGAGTGCAAATGGAAATCCAGAAGATGATGGACAGAGTGGAAATGGGAATTCAGAAGAGATGGAATGCAAATGGAAATCCAGAAGATGATGGACAGAGTGCAAATGGAAATCCAGAAGATAATGGACAGAGTGGAAATGGAAATTCAGAAGAGATGGAATGCAAATGGAAATCCAGAAGATGATGGACAGAGTGCAAATGGAAATCCAGAAGAGATGGAATGCAAATGGAAATCTGGGTCTGGAGGAAAGAACACCAACGAGAAAATCCATAACTTGAATTCTAGCCCCAGCTTTGTGTTAACTAAGCCAGTCCCCTTGAGCTTGAACTCTGGACCAGATGACCTGGATACAAAGGCCTGCCTATGTGACTTCACCTCTATAGAACCATATTCCTATAATGGATGCAGTGAAGTATTTGTGAGTCAGTGGAGTGCACAGCAGGTTGAATGCATAATACTGCCAAGGTAGGAAAACCTCTCTTTGAGTTGTTGGTCAAGGTAGTCCAAGAGACTCCCCCAAAACACAAGCTATTGCCACAGCCCTCGATTGCCTCCCAGAAGTTCAAAGTAAGACCCTATTGCTGAAGACGTGATATACTTTGGACATAGAACTTGAAGCAATTGAGCTGGAACTGACCTGGAGGCCTCCTTCCTGAAAACTATCTCTCATAGTATCAAAAAAAAAAATACTGTGAAAACTACTAAGGGAGAAAAACCAACCTGTGATGCTACCCAGCTATAAAGCCTGCAAACCACAACACTGACTGGCCCAGCAAACTATCTCTATTAGTGCAGTGGTAGCACTTTTATCTTGGGGGTAATGAACAGCTGTCTAATTGGACTTAAGGCCCACCCAAGGAGGGAAATCAGGCATATTACTGTAAATATAGCCAAGTATATATGGTTGAAGAGGTCATAAATCCCAAAGAACCTATTTCTGTCACCTTCCTAGACCAACATAATTTCTTGCTATATTCTAAATATGTATCCTTATATTTACAGATGTACATACCTCTCCGCACTCATTAGAGAAACTTCTTTTTGCAACAGATGAAGACTATGACAAAATTTCACAACTGGTCAAAATACAAAGAATAAGTGACTATGAGGTGCCCAGTCCTAAGTGACACATCTACAATGCAACCTCTACACCTAAGGCTCGGGGACCACTGTGGAAGAGGAAGCAGGAAATTGTAAGAGCCAGAGGGACAAGATACCTGCTTCTAGTTAATGTAGTCTAGACATGATAGGGAAGATACACCAATGAAATCTTCACAGTATGGTAGTCTAACAAGATCTACATAAAGACAAAACCAGTTGACATGTCAAGGAGGATATGGAGGGTCATGACAGCCCATCTCAAGATGAACAGCTATGGACAATCAATGCATGTTGAGGGAGGGAGAATCAGTTTTCTCCAGGATCTAGCTTCCTAAGAGGTAATCCCAAGTGGGCAGCCCTAAACACAGGTACACAGGAGCAACAATAAATGGACTCAGTGCATTATATTTGTGTGTTTATAAATGTATGTATGTAAAAATAATAGTCAGGGTCCTGCCCTCATCTCCCTTTGCTTCCTGGGCTGCACAGCCTCCAGTGTCCTGGTACCAGCACCTTCCCTGGTAGATGGAATGCCACTAAACTAGGTCATCATCCCATGAAAAACAGAGGATGCAGAGACTTGAAGAGTCCAGTGCCCTACTACAATGGAAGAAAGGTCATCCCACCCCCTCTGAGGCTCAGGGATATTCATGGAAGAGGCAGGCAGAAAGTCTTGTAAGAGCCAGAGGAAGAGGTGAAGTGTGCCCCAGATGTTCCTCTGACCCTGTGATGACAAGCCATGGACCTCCCTCCTTCCCACGCTCTGCAAAGAAGCCACTCCCCTTCCCTCTTCCAGCCAATCAGTTGACCATAGCCACTTGCAGGGGAGGGGCTAAGGGTATAAAAGCTGGGAAAACCATAAGGCTGGCCTCTCACCATTTTTGTGAGGCTGTCCAGAACCATAGGATTTATGTCTGGTTGTGGACTTTTGAACACAGGGGGGGCACTGCTCATCTGCAAGTAAATCTGCACCCCAGCTCAGTTAGCAAGTCCAATAAACTCGTTAAGATTCTTCAAAAAAATAATAGTCAAAAAAGAGAATAAGAAATTGGGAGGGAGTTGCGGGGAGGGGCATGAGAGGAGTTGGAGGGGGAAAAGGGGTGGAAATAGTGTAAATACAATACTCATGTATGAAAGTTTCAAACATAATATATATATTAAATAAAAGAAAAATACTACCAAGGTACTTAGCCTATTGAATGACTATAGTAAGCACTTAATAATTGCTAGCTATGAGCAGTAATGAAATCATTCTTTTTCAGAAAACATTTAATTTCTTCAAAAAAATAAGTTGGATATTTTTATAAATATTTAATCTAATAGTATGAAAATGGAATACATCATAGTGTATAGAATACTGAATTTGACAACATATTCATGAATAAATGGACAAATGATTTCAAAAAATTGCTAGCTATAATCATGATTAATAAGCAAAGTCTATAGAATTTGAGATGTGCATCTGAATACAATGCCAATTGAGTAAGTTTGCATTAAACTTGTTTTCTATCTTGTTTTGACTAGTTTTAACTGTCATTAGGGACTTTCAGCACCTCTGCCTCTCCAGAGACTGGTTCACTGAAAGCCAACTGTATTTGTCTTTACCTTTTAGTTCATTGTCTTCTCATGGCATCTCAATATGACCTCACAGCAATTAGCACAGAATCATGCACAGTTCAAAATCTACATACTTGTCCTCAGTGTTCATAAAATGAAAGTTTAGCAGTTATAGTGATTCAGTCCTTGAGTTCTGAAATAATTTAGGTTGCAAGCACTCAAGTCTTATTAATGAATAAAAGATACCCTGATCTCATTGGAAATGATCACATTTCCAAAATTTAGAAATGTGTTGAATTCTTTAAGTTGGTTGACCTCACAAATAACCTCCTGGTTAAGCCTCCAGGCACAATGTAGTGTTTCGAAAACAAACTGACCACAATAATGTGTCCTATCCCATGGACTCTTCTTATTATGTGATTAATAATCTATCCATGAGGATGAGAATCTATGTTACCTCTACTTAAATCTGGACAAGTTGTGACTAAGGCAGAAGAAACCATCATGTGCCTGCCTGGTTCTCTTGGGATACTCAGACTTGGCATACATGGCCATATTATGAGAAAACCTAAACTGGCATGTGTGGAGTGATCCCTTGTAGATTTCCAGCCAACAGCCAAGCTGAGATCAAAACTGAAAGCTAGCTAGCATCAGCCTCATGAGTCACAATGTTTCCAGGTGATTCCAGTCCCCTCTCTCTCCCCATCAACACCTGCATCTTTCAAATCTCTCCACATGAAACCATAAGCATCATGGAACAGATAAGCCATCCCCTCTATGCTGCCTAAATTCCTAAATCACTGAGTCTGTGAGCATCACAAAATGCTTGTTTTCTTCCAGTGATTTGTTGTCCAGCAAGAGGAACAGAAACACCTTGAATATCAACTGTGATGGAGGAAATGCTCAAAAAAATGAATCATAAGCTGGCCATGGTGGCACAGGCCTTTAATCTCAGCACTTTGGAGGCAGAGGCAGGCAGATCTCTGTGAGATCAAGGCCAGCCTGGTCTACATAGCAAGTTCCAGGCCAGCTGGGGCTACAGGAAGACCCTGTCTCAAAAAAAAAAATTGAATCATGGAAAAGAACAAGAACAGAGCCCAAACATCCTATACACTGACTGATAAACAAGTTGAAACAAGATTCTAAAACATCAGTTGTTACAGCACATCTCACTCTTCCAACCTATTGAGGTACACCATATGGAGCAGCTATAATAGTAGCATTAAAATCACTGCCAGTCACTGAGTATATTTATATAAGACATCATTTCCAATATTTTGCATGAATTGACTCATTTAAATGTCAAAGTAATTTAATAAACAGGAACTATTATTATTCTTTTTTACAGATAAGTGAAGTCCAGGTATACCACTAAGAGACACACCTGAATGTGAATTCAGCCATTTAGCTTTAGAGTCTGACACAGTACACTAGGAACACTTTTCAACTCTTATACCACATGAATAATAATATATGTGAATCATCTAGCAAGTGTTTGGCAGATAGTCAACACTCGATGAAATGTTTCCTTGCTTCCTCAACACTGGCATTATAGTTTAGAATGCCACCATTCCTTTTGTTTTGGGAGGCTTGGGGGTTGTTGGATTCTTTTTTGAGGTATTTGGTGGAGGGAGTCTTTTGAGTCAGGGTCTCACTATCTAGTAGCTGGCCTTAAACTCAAAAATCTTCTTTCCTCAGCCTCTGCAGAGCTGAGATTACAGATGCACACACCACCACTCACTGGTGGAGATTGCCACAATTTCTACTGCAAAAATGTATACCTCATAAAGCAAATTGTACACCTTTAACATTGTGTTTTATAGTCTATTCAATACATCTACTCGGTGTCCAACTAGGGGCTCACATTAAACATTATTTAAGGAGAAATCTTATTTGCACTCACACAACATACCCTCAAATCAGCTTCTTCTCCTAGACTTCCATTCCTCAGTTAATGGTATACTGTTCGTTCAGGGGCTCAGCCAGAGTCTCTATTTGCTTTTGATCCTACTCTGTCCTGATGCCCACAACCAATCCAGCCAACTCTACCTCCAAATAGATTCTGGTTTCCACTACTTCTCTTCACTCCCTCTTCAACCGCCCCAATCTAAGCCCCACTGTCCAGCCAGCATGTGAATCTGATCCTTCCACTGCCTTGCTGAACAGCCTCCAGGGATTCCCACATTCTCCAAGAACAACCAAGCTCATTGCCTCTGCTCACCACATCTGGTTCCTCCCTCCTCTCTGACTTCATCAGCTGCCGTCCATCCTTATGAACCTTTTAGTCACACTGGTCTTCCAGTTTATTCAGCTTAACTCCAGTAGCTGGGACTTTGCCATTGCAGTTCTGTCTAAAATGCTTTGCCCAGATTCTTGCAGAGAAGTGCCTTCTTAATGCTTCCCTCTCAGTGAGGCCTTTCCACTTACCACCTCATGGCAAGATGGCCACGCTCCCTACCAGTCGCTTTCTAGTCTGCTGCTTGGCTTTATTTTCCTCACAGCACTTTATTTTTATCACTGAAACTGTACTCTGTACTTGTTTGCTTGTTCTGTGTGTGTCACTTCCCAATAGAAAAGAAATCCCCCATCTAAAGAGATTTTGTCTGTTTTATTCATCACCTAGATCCCAGTGCCTACATTAGCACTTGTTGTATAACCGATGCTCGATAAATACCTGTTGAGATGAATGGATAATGAACGTGTGGCACATAATGCCCACTAGAATTCTATTCAGCCATAAAGAAAAATGAAATTATGAAATTTTCAGTAAATGGATGGTACTGAAAAATATTATATTAAGTGAAGCACCCCACACTCAGAAAGACAAATACCACACATTTCTCTCTCATATGAAGATCTTA
This sequence comes from Nannospalax galili, assembly GCF_000622305.1. Taxonomy (NCBI): domain Eukaryota; kingdom Metazoa; phylum Chordata; class Mammalia; order Rodentia; family Spalacidae; genus Nannospalax; species Nannospalax galili. The sequence continues at coordinate 182,427 of NW_008347292.1, forward strand.
GCTTCTAATTTTTATATATTTGTGTATTAGTCACTTTTCTGTTACTGTGATAGAAACACTGACCAAAGCAATTTATAGAAGGAAGAGTTTATTTAAGCTTATGGTTCCAGGGGAATTACAGTCCATCGTGGCAGGGAGGCATGGTAGCTGGAGGTGGCTGGAGCAGGAGCAGCAGAAGCTAAGCTCTCACATCACCACACAGGCACAAGAAACAAGACAGCAACTGGAGATCCTGCAAGGCTTAAGAACTCTCTAAGCCTACCCCCAGTGACATGCTTCTTCCAGGACAGCCACATCTTTGAAAACCTCCCAAAACAGTACCACCATCTGGGGACAAAATGTCCAAATACTTGGAGCCTATGGGGGACATTTTCATTCAAACCACCACGTCATGTGCACATATTTCAAACAAAGGCAGAAGTTGTAGGTAGTTTTTCTCTTTTTAATCTCTGTGTGTGCTGGATAGTTTTAGTTGTCAACTTGACACACCTGGGTAGAGAGCCTCAATTGGGGCGTACCCTCCATTGAACTGGCCTGTGGCCATGTTTGTGGGGTATTTTCTTGATTTTTGAGTGTTGTGGGAGGGCCCAGCCCACTGTGGGCAGTGCCACCCCTGGACAGGTTGTTCTGTGTTGTATAAGGAAGCAGGTTGAGCACAGGCCAGGGGGAAAACACCAAATCCAGGATCTCCATGTCCAACTTCTAGGACTTTACTTCCAAAGGACTTAGATGGCTCAGCCTCTCTAGCTTTGCTGTGTACAACACACATCTCTCTCTTGTGCTGGTACCACTCCCTGTATGCAGGTCTGCTTGGCAGATGCCTCACAGCTCTGGCATCATGGACATCTTCTTGGGGTCTCCATTGCCAACCAGGCTTCACCTTCACAGCTTCACATAGTGGCCTATCAGGGCCTTCTCTAGGCAGGGGCACCACTGCTACATGCTGCCTTGCCTCAGTGGCTCTCTGAAACAGAGGAAGAACTGATGACCCCTTCACTCTTGCATCTTTCATGCCTCTAAAGCCAGCACCAGGTGAATGACAATGGCAAGTCTGACTGCAAGTTTGGAATGGACTCCAGCCTGCTTTATCCATTTTAGCAGCTTTTCTCTTCAGTGGTCCCTGTAGCATTTTCCTTTCACAAGTTGGAGGCTTAACTGGGTGTGGCCTTGCCCTGGAGGCACTCTCTCCATTGTTTAAGTTTGAATCTCTAGGCTCCTCCTTAATCACTTTAATCTCCTTATCAATGGGATCCTTTCCATCACATGCCAGGGCTCCAACATTTAACTTCCTAGTGCTCTTTTTCAATTGAAACTGCATTTCCTTCTGCACCATTTGCTCTCTTTCACTGTGGATCTGCATAATATTCACCATTAACAGCCATGCCACACATGCTGTCTTGAAATTTCTTCCACCAGAGAAATTAGTCCAATGTTTTTCAACTTAGCCTCAGGCAAGCTTTTAGGTCGAGTGCAGACTCTAGTCAGACTCTTTGCCAAAATATCCCAAGTACTGCTTAAGTCCTTATTTCCCTCTAGAACTACACTGTTCTCAAAACTACTTTCTTCCAGTCATTTACTTGAATGGCCTGTTAAGCTCTGCTTACAGCAAGCAACAGCTTTTCTAGCCCAACCTTCCAAAGTCTTCCACATTTCTTCAAAATCCCACATGGTCAGTTTCTTCACAGCCAACAGCCCACGCTCTGGTACCAATTACTTTATTAGTCACTTTTCTGTTGCTGTGATAGAAACACTGACCCAAGCAATTTATAGAAGGAAGAGTTTATTTAAGCTTACGGTTCCAGAGGAATTACAGTGTGTCATGGAAGGGAGGCATGGTGGCTGGAGGTGGCTGGAGCAGGAGCAGCAGAAGCTAAGCTCTCACATCATCACACAGGCACAGAAAGCAAGAGAGCAACTAGAAATCCAGCAAGGCTTAGGAACTCTCTAAGCCCACCCCCAGTGACATGCTTCCTCCAGGATAGCCACACCTTCTAAAACCTCCCCAAACAGAGCCACCATCTGGGGACAAAATGTCCAAATACTTGGAGCCTATGGGGGACATTTTCATTCAAACCACCACAATGTGTATTCATGGAGAGTAAGTATGCATGAAGGCCAGAAAACTGGGAAGGGGCCCACAAAGGGGGAAAAAAACAAGCTTAAAGGGAGAGGAGTAGGGGAGGAAATAAGATGCAGGAGATTGAAAAGTGGAAGGAAGAATGCTGGGGGTGGAAGGGTAGAAG
>NW_008347292.1:184689-215941 GCF_000622305.1 Nannospalax galili
GGGGGGAGGATATAACAAACCTAAGTGTGTATGAAAAGGCCATAAGGAACCCTGCTGCTTTGTAAGCTAATTAAAAATAAAACACAAAATCAAGACTTTTTTTTAATTTGTTATGCAAAATTAATAAATTCCCTAATTAGACCATAAAGGGAGAGAGGAAAGGAGGAAAAGAAAGGAAAGAGGGGACTGGAGAGATGATTCAATGATTAAGAGCACTGGCTCCCCATACCTTTAATTCCAGCACTGGAAGGCAAAGGTGGGCAGATCTCTGAGTTCCAGACCAGCCTGGTCTACAAATCAAGTTCCAGGCCAGCTGGGACTACATAGTGAGACCCTGTCTCAAAACTTTGTGCAGAAAGGAAAGGAAAGAAAAAAGAAAGGAACAGAATGGAAAGAAAGGAAGAGAGAGAGAAAGAGAGAGAGAGAAATGAAAGAGAAAAGCAGAGAACATTGAGGAAGAGAGAAAAAAGCAACAGGGAAGACAGCCATGAATACCATTGAATTTTTCTAATTTGTGGATTTTACAGATTAAAAACTCATAAATATTCAACAGCTAAGTTACACATATAATTTATTTGATTGATGATCATTTTTTTAAATCCCAAATCAAAGCTATCATAAAAAGTCTAGAATGCACAGACTCTCGTCCTTATGCAAATATGTCTAAAACGCAATTTCTGGTAAAGTCAGTGGTATTGCCAAAGGGATTGAGAGAGACTGATCTGAGAGAATCTGAGGAGGTACAAGTCTGCATCACTACCTGTGCAATCAGCCTACCAAACTCCCACATGGCCCTAACAAGGCAGGATGGTATCAGGTTCTCATCTTCTGACCTCACCAGCACATACCCTTGAACAGAGCCCTCAGCAACCTCTCTCCTCCCCTGGGCCCACCAGCACCAGCTGGGTCCGTCTTCAGAACACCAGTGAATCCCAGCTGGGGCATGCAGCTCTGTGGTAAAGTGCCAAGAGACAAAGACAGAGAGAGGGGGAGAGAGAGCTCTCAACTGGGGTCATACCTACATGCCTGCCCTGACTTTCGTGTTAAATTTCCACTTCTGATATTAAAGGAAATCCCAACAACATGAGGAATAATGAAGCCTTTAAGAGTCAAATGCTGGGACTAGAGAGATAGCTTAGTGGCTAGGAGTGTTTGCTGCTCTTCCAGAGGATCAAAGGATGGAGTCTGGTTCCCAGCACCCACATGGCATTACAGGCTCTTAACTGCCTATAACTCTAGCTTTAGGGTATCTTCTGGCCTCCTTGAGCACCCATGTACACTCCCATGAGGACGCTCACACACCACACACACACACACACACACACACACAATTTTTTTAAAATAATAAATCTTTTAAAAATTAAAATTAAGGGCCTGGAGAGATGGCTCAGAGGTTAAGAGCACTGGCTGCTCTTGAAGACTCTGATTCAGTTCCCGGCACCCACATGCAGCTAATAACTCCATAACTCTAGTTCCAGGGGATACTACATCCTCTTCTGGCCTCTATGGGTATTGCATACATGGGAGCACTTACATATAGGCAAAACACTCAAACACATAAAATGAAAATAAATCAAAAAATTTATAAAAAGTCAAAGGCTGCCTTTCCCTCTGACTCACCTGAACATAACTTCTTTTTTGCCTTTGAAAATCACCAGGTAGGTAAATCATGAATTACAAAGAACGCTGCACTGGGTTCTTTCTCTTCTGTTCACACACTCCCTCAGGCTGTAGCAGACCCATCATCACAGTAATAAGTGAATTACATATTCTCTTATATTAGTTTTAAGACAAGCCCACCTTTGCCCAACTGTCAAGAATGTGAACTTGCAGCTTTGGACCCTCCCTGCTAGGCTGGGAGAAATGCAGCATTTGCTACCTGGGAGTTCTGCCCACAGACCCTCCACCAGGACTAGGGAGTGATCTGCTCTACCTAAGCTTCTCAGTCTTTATTTATAGTCACTGTAAAGAAGAGGGCCTAAGATATACCCACCCACCCTTCAAGAGGCAGTAAGTGTACAGCACAATGATGAATTATATGTCTGATCTCTTTGATGAATGGTAACTGGCAGGCATATTTGTCTGTAAATATAAGAACCTGTATTTAGTATATAGTAAGAATTATGTTTGTCTAGGGATGTGACAGACTTAGGGTTTCTCTAAGATCTATGACCTCTCTAGCCAAAGCTTCTTTTGCAACAGACAGAGACTATTACAGAGGACCACAATTGATAACACACAAAGATTAAGTGTCTGTGAGATGCCCAACCCTATGTGACACATCTACAATGGAACCTCTACACCTAAATCTCACAGAACATAGTGGAGCAGGGGGTAGAGAGAATATGCATCTCTCAGCTCTCACCAACAAATCTCTCTCATCCAATAAAGGATGATCAACACAAAAGACCACAACTGGACAAGTGTAGAGAGCAAAAGTCTGCAGAGTGTGGGTCCTTGAACAGGATTCCTATATTAAATTTCACCCACCCAGGGCTCAGGGACCACTGCAGAAGAGAAAGCAGAAAAATTGTTAAGAGTCAAGGGAGAAGGTGCATGACCATAAGGAAACAGAGTCTTGTAGGCTCCTAGGACCTTGCTCATATGAACTTACAGCAATGGTGTCAGTATGCACAATACCCATGCAAACTCAATCAGACAAAAACCTAGCACAGAACTGGGGAAACTGACAGCAGGCCCTAACCCTAACCAAAGAACTATTGACAGCTGATTACTGTTGGGTGGGAAAGTTGATCTTTAAGGAAGAGACTCTAGATGGGCTGACTAGACCCTAGTAAATGGACTTGCACTGAGGGATGTCTGGGTACACTAACTTGACTCAATAGACCTTAACATATATGACAGAATGCATGAAATCCAGTGGGGGGGATGCTAAAGATGGTGAGGATGGGGTACAGGGTATAAAGATGATAAAGATGTTTTGTATGAAATGCACAGAAATTAAATAAAAAATACATTTTTTAAAAAAGATCTCAGCTCATGACATTAGCTAAGTGGCTTTTGGGGAGAAATAGCCTAGGTACTCACATTCTTAAAATGGGATTTTTATCTTATCTTCTACACCTCAGTTTTTATCTTTAAAATGGGAAGGATACCTTCCCCTCAGTGCTGTGGTAAGACCTCACCATGTTATTTCACAGCAAGTGCCTAGCATATAGTAAACACTCATAAGTGTCAACACCCATGATTATTGCTAATGTCATTGTCCTTACATATTTAAGTGTAATATTGTACCTTGTTTACTTTGCCCACCATAAAGCAGAGAGAGTCTAGCATACTGTAAATACTTAAAAGATAATTTTTAAATAAAAATGTGATATGATGGACAAAATAATCTCCCAAGGGTGTATTTGTTCTAATCTCTAGAATGTGAGAGTATGTTACTTTATTTGAAAAAGGGGCTTCACAGACATGGTTAAGGATTTGAGATGGTGGTGTTATTTTGAATTCTCTGAGTGACCAAAGAATGACAAGGGTCATTAAAAGAGGGAAACAGGTGGCTGAAGAGATGGCTCAGTGCTTAAGAGAGTATATTGCTTCTGCAGAGAACCAGAGTTCATACCCAGCACCATCAGGTGGCTTCCTGTAACTCCAGCTGCCGGGGATACAACACATCTGGCCTCTGCAAGAACCTGCACTCACATGTACATATCCATACGTAGACACATAATTAAAAAATAACAAAAATTAGAAAAGAGGGAAACAGAAGGGGCGGAGGCAGAGGAAGGAGAATAAAGAGCAAAAAGAAGGTTGGAGTGCTGGATGGCGAGCTGCAGTCGATGCAAGTATCCTTTTCGAAGGGGAGGGTCAGGGAAAGAGTCTCCCTAGGAGCTCCAGAATAGAACACAGCCTCAAGATCACCTTGATTTTAGCCCCATAGCAATTTAGAAAAGGAAACATGCAAAACCATGTGAGAATACGAATGCGTACTGTTTCAGCACTCATTACAACAGCAACAGGGGACTAATACTGCCAGTTACATTCCAAGTGTTTGCTTCAGGCCAGGCACGTGATTCACATGAATGCCCTCATCATGCCTGTGCAATCAAGCACTGAGGGTCCACTCCTGCCACAGCTTAACAGACGCTCAGAGGAGTTAGGCAGTTGGCTTAATGCCCAGTGCTTGTAACAGGTAGAGTGAGGTTGACCTCCTAAGCCCTATACCACATGCTAAACAGAAAGCCTTTATAGAGAATTCCTAATGGATTCTTCTACAAAGCACAACACCCCAAGCTAATATGACCACCAGAAAATGGCCAAATTACTTCTGCACATGGTACAGTTCCTGCATTCAGAGCCAGAGGCAGAGAAGCTTTTTATTAAATTTTTTTAAAGGAAGCTACCTAGTAGGTTTGTGCAAAAGCACAATTTACCAGAAACCTCGCAGCCAATATCAGGATGCAGGGAAGCCAGCATTCACCTGACAGATCTGGGCACTGTGGAGAGAGAAAGAGCCACGGTGACCCAACAGGTGGTCCCTGACAGCAGAAATAGCCCACACTGAGATTATATTCATTCCTACACAACTTGCACAAACTTTCACCAGAAATTTATGAAGAAATACAACACCACAGAGCTGCAAATAGAAATTAAATTGTGTACTGGTTACTTTTCTGTTGTTGTGGTAAACACCAATCAAGGCCACTTATAGAAGGAAGAGTTTATTTGGCTTACAGTTCCAGAGGGTTAGAATCCATCACAAAGGGGAGGTATGGTGGCAGAGGGGGCTGGAGCAGAAAGCTGAGGACTCCCATCTTCAAGAAGGCACAGAAAACAGAGAGAAACAAACTGCAAAATGGCTGCACCCCCTAAAGGTTCCATGACCTTTCCCAAACAGCACCACAAACAGGGGATCAAATACTTGGAGTCTATGGAGGACATTCGCATTCAAACCACCACAAACTGCTACAACCATATCTGTCTTTTTACAGATTCATATGTCCATGAATGTGTGTGTGTGTGTGTGTGTGTGTGTGTGTGTGTGTGTGTGTATTCCATCCCTACCCCCCAAGATCTAGACCCCTATCTCCAACAACCTGGTTAAAATTTCCACTTTCACCCAGATACATGACAAGTTTCTCAAATGCCAGAGTCAAAAGACAGTTGACTTGAACGTAACTATAACAATAAAAATCTTTCCAGTCTTACCTCTCTCAAAAAATGCTGACATTCTCCTCCCAAGTTGCCTAGTTCACAAACCTAGGAATCATGCAAAATTCTTTTTTTTTCCTTATCACTGCTACCATGCACCCCACCTCTAAAATATAAATCAAACCTAGCCACCCCCCTTCCTAGCTCAGCTGCCATCCCACTTGCCCAAACCACCATGGCTCTCTGCCTAAAATTCCATAGTCACCCACTCCATATCACTGCTTCCATACTCATCCACTCTCTCTCCCCTCCAGTCTCTCTGCATCCATGACTAGACCACACTGTGGCAACTATCTTCTGGTGCTGTTTAAGGAAGGTGCTAAAGCCCCATTCTCAAGACCTTGGCCTGGGCTTCACTGGGCTTCAGTCAGAAGCTCTAGAAGTGAAGAAGTGAAGCAAATGACCTACATTGAACCAATCATCATATTCAGTTCCTCATCACCACTGTGGTTGGCTCAAGGATAGGTATTTGACCCTAGTCACACCAATCAAGACCAAGAAGATTCTACTGAAAGACTTTAATGCAGGCTGGAGAGATAGCCCAGTGGTTAAGAGCACTGGCTGCTCTTGCAGAGGACCTGGGTTCCAGTCCCAGCACCTACATGGTGGGTAACAACCATAAGTAATTCTAGTTCCAGGGGATACAATGTCCTCTTCTGACCTCCATGGGCATTGCACGACATGAGTGCAATTGCACACATGCAGGCAATACACTCATACACATAAAATAAAAATATTTATTAAAAATAATAAATAAATATTTTTAACTTTTAAAAACATAATTTGTGAAAAGGTATACTTCACATCAGTGGGAAAGTAACCAATTACGAAGGATATGATGTTAAATATTTTTAACTTTTAAAAACATTATTGAGAATTTCACACATGCATATAAGGTGTTTTGATCAGATCTGCCCCCACTCCCTTCCCTCCAACTCCTCCCATATCTCCCCATCATTTATAAAATACTTTTTTGAAAAAGAAAGATTCATTTTAGCCTTAGAGAATCAAGTTTGGGTTTTGTTTTTTACTTTTGGGGAAATGTGAGACTGGGTCCCACTATGTGCCATTCCCCAGGTGGGTGGTTCTAAATTGGATAAGAGTGGAGAAATCAATCTCAGCACAAGCAAGCAAGTGAGCATAGCATTCACTTATTTCTCTCTGCTCTTAACTGTGGATGTGATGTCACCAGCTGTCTCCAGTTCCTGCCACTGTGACTTCCCCACAGTGATGGACAGTAACCTGGGATTGTAAACTGAAATAAACCCTCTCTCCCCCAAGTTGCTTTTTTGTCAAGATATTTCATCACAGCAGCAAATATGAAATTAGAACAGCAGGGAGAGAAGCCCTAGACAGCTTTTGGTCTGGATCCCATTTGGCCCAGACTCTCAGATACTTGCAGTAGAGACATTGATGATCCAGTGACTGCATTTATACCTGTGAGGCTCAGACCTCGAAAGGCTGACATACACAGGAGTCCTCACAGAGCTCCTTGTACAGAAGTCCACAAAAGAATCTGATTGTTCTCCAGAGCACCAATTCCAGCAGCAACATATGGCCTTTAGGATCAATACCTGACCTGAAACATTACCGGCTTTCTCTTTCTCTGTCTAAATTTAACATGCAACTTCCAGGATACTGGTCTACCTTTGCAGACATTCTAAGAGTGTTTTTTTCTACCCTTAGAAAACATTTAATCACCTATGATCTTTAAATAAACTTCTCACTATGCACTCACTAATATGCTAAACTGGTATTCAGTAAAATTTTCTTCAATGCATATCTTAAATGTGCTTCTTCGTTGGTATTTTTAATATGGGAGTTCTTAGAGACAGAGAATGGTGAGAGTTGTCTTTTCATCAGACACCTCACCAAGGCAACAAGTAGCATGTAATAAATGCTTATTGTTAGCAAAAATCATGGTGATAAAGGTGATAATAGTCTTATTGAGCATATCATTGGAAAGATGGGTTTTCTGATCATTCCGTGAAGATATTTCCTCTAAATTAATTTTTTAAATCTACTTTGCTCTGCCATGTGAGTGGGAAGAAATTAACAGCAGGCTTAACTAAACAGTTTACAATCTGTCTTCATTCCCAGATTTGAATAACTACATTTGGCATTTGAAATCTTAGAATCTTTAGTATAACAGCATGGTGATTTTAATAATGAACCAAACCATTTCAAATTTCCTTGAGGTCTATATAGGATCTAAAGAGAATCCACTGGCACGAGAACATCTCCACAAATATTAGAAAAAATTAAAATTCTTCATCAGCTCCCAGCTATGGACCATGAGCTCATCCCTAAAGTAAGCTTCTCTGGGGATTGTGGCTGTATGAAAATACCCCATTATTGAACTCTGGAATCTTAGCCACAACAGCACTTCTTTGAGGGTCTGATTAAAATAAAGTAACAAATTCTTAACCTTCAGCCCTTCTCACCAGGCAAGCAGCTGTTTTTCTGGACCTGTCAGCATCTGCCTAGTCCAGTCCACGCACCTGTGCCACATCATGAAGAAGCTACCTCAAGACCTCTTGCTCATTCTGTATAACTCTTCGTAATCTCACCCTGATAGTTTCTGAGACCACACAAGACTGGACATGAAGTCCCTGTGCATTCTGAGATTTTGGGACACTGAAGACCAAAGCTTGAATCCTGGTTCCACTTAGACAAGTCACTTCCTAGTTTCACACATAAAGTATGGGTAACAATAGTGCTTAATGAATATTGAGCCTGCGGGATTTTTATTACCAAAAAATATAGTGTATTGAAATGGGAAATAGCAGAGCCCTTGATGAAGGGATCAACGTTCCTGTAATAGTTCTGACACGCTCTTTACTGCCAGCCACACACACTGACCCTGATCTGAATCTCCATCTCACATATTGCAGCCTTTGCGGCTGTCTCTCATTTCTCTTGCTGTGTTCTGCAGAGTCACTCTAGCCTGACCTTAAGCAGCCAGCTAGAAAAGGAGAGAACATTCAGAGATGCAAGATACTGGAAAACTTCTCTCCATCCTCCTGCTTCTGCCTACAAAGCACCTTCAAGCTCTTCTCCTAATCCTGGACATCTAGGCATCTAAGTCTTAGTGTCTTCAACCTTCTTCAGCCTCTAACATTAGAGGCTTAACACTGAGAATTCCAAAGAGAGCCATTGTATTGATCAAAGCGCCAGTTTAGTGTTGTGTAAATATCTCCTGCCAAATCAGTTACAAAATGCATCATTACTTTATATACTTCTTTAAAAATTAAAATGCCCAATTAAACTGACATATCATTGGCACAGAAAAGAATCCTATGGCTAGAATATAGCTCAGGGGTAGCACTTTTGCCTACCATGTATGAAGTACTGGCCCCAACACTGCAGAAGTAAATAGAGAGATAGATGAATGATATTCTGATTTCAAAAGTGTTAAATAACAAATGTATTTTAGATTTAATTTAGGATAATAAAATATTTATCTTTATAAAACATAAAAAGTACAAAATACAGCTGTTCTTGATTCTCTGACTCCTGCACACAACCTGGCACCCAGTAACCAAATATGACTTTAATGAACAAATGTATGTACAAATACACGGATTTCCTAACAACCACATTACTATAGGTCACTATTATCTAAAAAGAGAATTCTAATGAAATAAAATTGTGCTAAAAATTAAATATCATTCACCAACTCTCTCCTTCAAATGTATTTTTAAAAAATAATTTTTACTCTAAACATTATTGTGCTGGAGAGCTTTAGTGTCAACTTGACACACCTGGGTTGAGGGAGCCTCAATCGGGGAATTGCCTCCATTGAACTGGCCTGTGGCCATGTCTGTGAGGCATCTTGATTGTTGTGTGATGTGGAAGGGCCAAGCCCACTGTGGGTGGTGCCACCCCTGGGCAGGTGGGCCTGTGTTGCACCAGAAAGCAGGCTGAGCAGGAGCCAGGAGAGCAAGCCAGCAAACAATATTCCTCCATGGCCTGTGATCCAGCTCCTGCCTCCAGGTTCCTGCCCTGAGTTCCTACCCTGGGCTCCCTGATGAACTGTGACTCAGGAGATGTAAGATAAATAAACCCTTTCCTCCCCAAGTCGGTAGTGATCAGAGTATTTTGTCACAGCAATGAAGAAACAAACTAGGAGAGAAACTGGTACCAAGAGTGGGGTATTGCTGTGACAGACCTGACCTTGGTATTTTTAGGAGGATTGTGGAAGCATTCTGAACTTTGGGCTGAAAAGTTCAGTGCTCAGAGTCTGTTGCTATGGAGCTTGAAACAGTTATGCTGAAAGAGTTGTGGACGATGGAGGCCTGGCTTGTGAAGCTTCAAAGGGAAGCAGAGACTATCAGGGCTGTTTGTGTGAGATTTTGGATTGAGAATCTGTGGGTTCTGGTAAGCTGGGGCTGAAGAATCAGCTATGATTAAGAAGAGACCAGACCCCAAAGCAAAACCTTTGCTTTACTGGGACAATTGATGCTGGTTAGCTGGGGCTGAAAATTCAGCTGTAAGTAACAAGAGACCAGCATCACTGAGATGAAATCTTCTGGGAGGTATTTCTTCAGGGTCAGCACACGGAGAGGACCCAAGCTAGAAGCAGGACTTGACAATGTGTAAGAGTCTCCTGCATGGCTCTGGTGTTGAAAATGTGAAGGGGTCACAGAGAGGAGCTGAGGCTTGGCACTCTGAGAGGCCAGGAAAGGCCATAGGTGAAAGTGCAGCTTCAGTTACAGTGAAGACCCCAGGATTGAAGGGGTCATGGAGAGAATCTGACATTTTGCACCCCAAGAGGCAAGAAGAGGCTGTTGGTGAAGGTTAGCCTCAGTTTCAGTGGAGACCCCAGCTTTTTGGAGATGCCAGGACCGTGGGAAGACCACCAAGGACCATAGTAGGTATGGAACAGAGTTGGTCTGGGTCTGTGAGATGAGCTGTTTGTGCTGTGGATGGCAGAGTCAGAGAAATGGAGCTGCCAGGACCCTTTGGAGGTCAGAAGATTGTGAGTGAATCCCAGATGTCCAGCCTTGAGCTACTTCGCTGGACTTTGGTTTTGCTTAGATGTGCCCAGTTCTTCCCATTGAAATAAGACGGTACTTGTTTTGGAATTTACAGAAGCCCACCCACAGTTAAGAGACTTTTAAAAGAGACTATGGACTTTTAACTTTTTGGATTTTTAAGGACTGTGGGGCTTTTAAGGTTGTACAGTCTTATGTTGTGATATTAACATCATATCTTGGGGATGAGAATTGGAAAGGTTATGGTTTAATAGTGATGTGTTGTGTGTCAAGCTGACAAGGGGTCAATTGTGTTGGATAGCTTTAGTGTCAACTTGACACATCTGGGTTGAGGGGTTGAGGGAGCATCAGTTGGGGAATTGCCTCCATTGAGCTGGCCTATGGCCATGTTTGTGAGGCATCTTCTTGATTGTTGTGTGATGTGGGAGGGCCCAGCCCACTGTGGGTGGTGTCACCCCTGGGCAGGGGCCAGGGGAGCAAGCCGGTAAACAGTGTTCCTCCATGGCCTGTGCTCCAGCTCCTGTTTCCAGGTTTCTGCCCTGAGTTCCTACCTTAGGCTCCCTGATGAACTGTGACCCAGGAGATATAAGATAAATAAACCCTTTCCTCCCCAAGTTGGTAGTGATCAAAGTATTTTGTCACAGCAATGAAGAAACAAACTAGGACAATTATGTACCTGATAGATTAGAGACCTAGATGCAGTAATAAATTCTAAAACTTCAGCATCTATGTAATAGTCTCAGTGGTAAACCTATGTTTAAGTGTGCAGTATCTGAGACCACAAGGCATAAGGTGCTTATTCAGAGAGCACGCTTGGGTTTCCTATCAGCTGGGAGACAGTATCAGCATCTTTGATGACTGGCAATACAGATCCATTTAACAGCACCTTCTCCTTTCGTTTTTACTTTTTTATTTAGAAAGACTGAGACATTTTTAAATTTTATTTATTATTTTTATTTTATGTGTATGCGTGTATTGCCTGCATGTAGGTAAGTGCACTATAGGTAAGTATCTGTCGTGCAATGCCCACAGAGGTCAGAAGAGGCTGTTGGATCCCCTGGGACTGGAGTTACGGACAGTTAGCTGCCATGTGGGTGCTGGGATTTGAACCCGGGTCTTCTTCAAGAACAACCAGTGTTCTTAACCGCTGAGCCATCTCTCCAGCCCCTTTTGTACCACCAAATTTGCTGTAAACTAGTAGCTGTTTTCTGGTATTCAATCAGTCCCTGTATAGCATTGGAGATGAAGGCTAGTGAGTCATGTTCCCTAAGGAAGTTTCCATTACAGGGCTGGAGAAATGGCTTAGCAGTTAAGAGCACTGACTGCTCTTGCAAAGGACCTGGGTTCAACTCCCAGCACCCACATGGAGCTAACAACCAACTGTAAGTCCAGTTCCAGGGGATCCAACACCTTCTGACCTCCACAGGCATTGCACAACATGGGTATACTTACATATGTGGAGGAAAATAGACTCATCCACACAAATAAAAATAATAAATAAAATATTTCTTTTTAAAAATAAAAAAGAAGTTTCCATTACAAGAACTCAGCCTCCACTCCAAGCACAGAGTTGCTCCCAAGAGGTGCTTTGTCCAATTAATGCTATCAAAATTGTTACATTTCATCCCAGGTACTAGAGGGGTATGCATCATATAACACAGTTATAAGATTAAAAATACTAGAAGCAAAGACCAGTTGAAAATGGGATGGTTTGTATGTGTATGTGTGTGTGTGTGTGTGTGTGTGTGCGCGCGCGCGCACGCGCGCACGTGTGTTATGTGTTCCTGTGAATGTGAGCACATGTGTGTAGGCATGTGGAGGCCAGAGGTCAACATAGGGTCATGTATCTTCCTTGATTGCTCTGCACCTTACTTTTGAGACAGGGTCTCACTGAACCTCGAGCTCTTGAATTCAACTAGACTGGCTGGCCAGGGAGCTCCAGGAAGGCATTCTCCCACACCACCAACCCCAGCACTGGGGTAAGAGAAGCACTCCACCATTCCCAGCTTTTATGTGGGTGCTAGGGATCTGAACTCAGGTGCAACTGAGCCATCTGAAGATGGATACATTTAGAGAGTTCTCTGGAGAAACTTTCAGTGGGCCATCTTTCTCTTTGCTCACCTGTGGGAGTATCAAGTCCCAGACTGTCTCTGAGTAAACCTCCGTCTTCTCTTTGCCTTTGCCTGAACACAAACACATTTGTACAACTGTATCCACAGTTACTATCAGACCCTTTTCAGGTAAAAAAAATGTGGACTCAAAACAGATGGAACCTGTCACATAAGTTCTCCTGACTTTGAGGACATTGAGGAAGAAATACCTATTTTATGGACAAAAAAAAAAAGAGTCATTCACATTTGCTTTTCACACAATGCAATGGGTCAGCTTCCCAGAGCAAGCCAACCTTGTTCAAATCAAAAGCAACAATGTCCATATTCAACTCCACCTTCTTGCCTCTTGGGCCTGGAAGTCTACATAGAAATTATATGACTTTTTATCCTCAAGTGTACTTAAAGATAAAATAAACGAAATTAACTGCAGCCTAGACTGCCTGTTCTGTCGCAGTGAAGAATCATCTATGGATCATCTCTGCAGCATGCCCCATCAGACACTAGCACTATAATCATTATCTTCCTTCCTCTCCTATGCAATGACTGTCCCATTATTGCATAGCTCACAGATGACACTGAGATCTTCCTTGTAGTTTAAGAGAAATGTCTGGTTCTACTGTATTAGTGGCCAGTCAGTTCTCATCCCTCTGCACAGACTATTTACACCTTTCTTATCTGCTCCCCTAGAGGTCCCTCTAGCCCAGAACTGTGTGTCACAATGACGGTTCATGGCTCTGTTACTTCTCACACAGATTGCTGATGTTTCTTCCTTAGTTGCTATTTTCTTTCCCTCTGATTTAGACTATATACATCTACCTCATTGTTTCCTGAAGGGCAACTTGTTACATGGAAATAAAGCCATGGTCAGTCTAGTACCTTAGGAGCCACATCCAATCTTCCTTCCTACTATCATTTCCTCATAAAACTGGAGATTTGCTCTTTCCCAAATAGGTACCTCAGTTTCCCTCTTTAGTGTCTAGTTGACCCCCTTCCTTCTACTGGACCCTCCCTCTATCATTGCCTTTTGTACCCTCTCTTCCTTCCAAGTCCATCTGAAATGCTACATCTTCTGGGAAGCCTGTTTGGAGGCCCCAGAGCTGACTATGAAGCCTTTTTCCCTTAAGCTTTAAGCATATACACACTGCATCTGATCTGTGGTCCTATTCCACTCTGCCTTTGGTTTCTGGTTTATTGTTCCATAAACCACAATAATCTCCTTCATATTTCCCCAAGGCATCATATAATGCCTGGCAAATACTTACCGAAGCAAACTGAATTTGAAAAGAGCTTACCCGCCCTGGTTGCAGACTGAGGATATACTCAGCTATTCATCTGGCAAGGCTGATGTCAAGTGGTATCTTTTAGGGCTGTTATACACACAGTTTGGATTGAGCACATGAAACCCACCATCTTACTTTCTTACTGGTGTGCCATTCTTCAGCTGCTTTGCTCCAAATTCATTCAGAGTGAAGACTGAATCCAATTCATATTTTCATTTTTTATATCACAGGAGGTTGAACATGCTAAGTACCTAATAAATATTGGCTGACTAGCCTGTCTCTGTCTTCAGTTTCATTCATGTCACAACCAGAGAACTCAGGCGTGTCAGCTTTTTCATTGCTGTGACAAGACAACTGAGAAGGTCAAGTAAAGAAGAAAGATTAACTTTAGCTTGCAGTTTCAAAAGGTTCAATCTATGGTTATCTGGCTCCACTGTTCCTAAGCCTGTGGTCAGTTAGATGATCATTATGGGAGGGTGTGGTGAAGCAATGCTCTTCACCTCATGGCAGCCAAGGACAGAGAGAGTAACAGAAAGAGGCAGAGCTAATATATGCCCCTCAAAGTCACATACAAAAGGCCCATATCCAGGGACTGAGCTGGCTCAGCAGTTAAGAGCATTGGCTGCTCTTGCAGAGGACCCAGGTTAAGTTACCAGTATACACATGGTGGCTAACAACTCTTCCATAACTCCAGTTCCAGAGGATCTGATGCCCTCTTGTGACTTCCGCTGCTACTGTATGACAGGAGTGCAATTACATACATGCAGGCAATATATTCATACATATAAAATAAAAAATATAATAAATAAAATATTTTTAAAGGCAATATCCTCCAGCAAGGTCATATCTTCTGTAGTTTTACCACCTCTCAATAGTCTATCCAAATTTTGAAACTATCAATGTGTTAAACCATTGCATAGGTCAGAACCTTCATGATCTAATCACCTCTGAAAACAACTTCACAGACAAACCCATAGGTATGCTTTACTGGTTGCTTAGGCTGTCAATTCAACCAACCAGACAGTTATTACAGTTATTTTTTAACATTTTTATTGAGTTTTTGTGCATTTCATATAATAGATCTTAATCAAATTTAGACCCCCCTCCCCAATCCACAGCCCCCATAGTCTCCCCCATCAGATTTCATGCATTTTATCACATATGTTAAATCTTTTCCAGTCAAGCATTTGTACCCAGATGTCCTTCAGTGAAGATCATCCACTGGAGTCTAGTCAGTGTAACTAGAGTCTCTCCATCTCTCCTTTAAAGATCTACTCTCCCTCACGCAGCAGTAATCAGTTGCCAATAGTTCCTAGGCTAGGGTTGGGGCCTGCTGCGCATTTCCCTCTTCCTATGCTGTGTTTACTGTATGCTAAATACAGACCCTTATATTTTCAGACAAGTATACCATACACCATTCATCAAAGAAGCTTCTTTTTGCAACAGATGGAGGCTATTATGGAGTCCCACAACTGGTCACACACAGAGAATATATATCTGAGAGATGCCCAGCCCTAAACGACACATCTACAATGAAACTTCTATATAAAAGGCACATAAAACATAGCAAAACAGAGGGTACTAACACATCCCTCAACTCTCACTAGTGAAACTTCTTTATACAACAGAATGCAGTGCACATGGAAGACCACAACTGGCTAAGTTTTAGAGAATAAGAGATTGCAGACTCCATGTCCCTGGATAGGACTCCTATATTAAACCTCACCAACCCAGGGACCATTGTGGAAAAGGGGGTGGAAAAATTGTAAGAGCCATGGTTGGTGTGTGAACATAAGGAAAGAGAGGCTTTCAGGCCACTGGAAACTTGCTCATATGAACTTGCAACAATGATGACAGCATGCACAAGACCCATGCTGACACACATTGACCATTAAAATTAACCACCACAGACCTGTGTCCAGAGTGTTCCCAAAGGTATATCACATGAACCATTGGTGGTATACAAGATAAAATTAGGTAAAACACAGATACAACTTTCTTGTAGCGGTCATGTGTTTGTATTAATATGCACTAGGAAAAAATAGCACAATAAAATATCAATGACTGCATAGGCACTATTACTTGGGATAAAACTACATTTGTTTTTCAAAGGGTGGAATAAATTTAAGTAAAAATATTAAGTATGGGGCTGGAGAGATGGTTCAGTGGTTAAGAACACTGAATGTTCTTGCAGAAGACACGGGTTCAGATCCCAGCACCCATATGGCAGCTAACAACTGTCTGTAACACCAGTTCTAGGAGATCCAATGCCCTTTTCTGACCTCTGTGGGCATTGCACGACATGGGTACACTCTCATACATGCAGGTAATGCACACATACACATAAAATAAAAATAATAAATAAAATACTTTTTAAATATTAAGTATGAAAAAATTAAGTATGGTAGAAATCATTCTTAAATGGTGGAATAAATTTAAGTAAAAATATTAAAAGTGGTCAAAATCATTGCTTAAAGCAAAGCTAAATTTATTTAAGTCTTTAGAAGTGAAACCAAGCCAAGTATGGTGGTACACATCTATAATCCCAGCACTTAGGTATGTGAGGCAGGAGAATCAAAAGTTTGAAGCCATCTTGGGCTACACAATGAGACTGTATCTCAAAAACATAAAATAAATTAAAAGTGAAATTGGTATTGAAAAAATTGAAGTTTGAGAAACCTCAACTTGGGCCCAGTGAGATGGTTCAGAGAGAGATGGTTCAGTGGGTAAAGGCACTTGCTGCCAAGTCTGATGACCTGGGTTCAATCCTTGGAACCCACATGGTAGAAGGAGAGAACTGACTCCACAAAGTTGTTCTCTGACCTCCACATATACTCTGTGGCATGTGCATACATACATACACACACACACACACACACACACACACACACGCATGCACACACGCGTGCACACACACACACAAAATCAATAAATATTTTTTAGATATGCCCTAATTAGTATGTCCAGTTTGAATCTGTCTTTTCTCTCAAGTGCACCCACTACAAGATTTCTCCCTCATAAATATTCCTTCTTGCCACATCAGACCCAGAAACCCCAAACAGCTCTCACTATCAGCCTGATCGTACTTCCTCTGCTGACAGTTCTCATTTCTCTAATCTTTTATCCCAAGCGCCCTTGATTCCTCTCCAAAGAGCCTTAGCTCTTTCTGTACCCTGGGAAAATCATGCAAATGTGAACCAATCTTGCCTGTACCTAAATCATTCTTCCCCTTTCCTCTCCAAACCACATATATCCCTTGCTCCAAATACTGGAAGTCCAAAACCACCTGCATCCACTTCTCATTCAAATCTGTCTTGTACCATGCACTCTTCCTCAGTTACAATGATGGTTTTTATTTGTGACTTACAAATTATACATACAATATCTCTAAATGAGTCCAGGTGTGTAGCTAAAGGCTACATAACAAGAGACAGTGCCAGACAAGAAAAATCTTCCTTTGAGTTGTTGACTAGGGTGGTCCAAAAGGCTCCCAAAATTACACAGGCTATTGCCACAGCCTTTGATTGCCTCCCAGAACTTGAAGGTAAGACCCTACTGCTGAAGACAGAACATACTCTGGACACAGGATTTGGAGCAATGGAGCTGGAACTGACCTGGAAACCACTTCCCATGAAGGCCTATCATAGCTTTGGAAAGCACTATGCAAGGTGCTAAGAGAAAACATCAATGGACCTGCACAGCATATGACATTGGTGCAGTAGTGGCACTATTATCTTGGGGGCAATCAACAGCTAAAAAATCCCACTCGATGGGAGGAAACTCATGCGTGGTACTGTAAACATAGCAAATACACATGGCTGAAGAGGTCATAGATCCTAGAGAAAACCACAAAACTGTCGTACCCCTAAACTAATGTAATTTTTTACTATGTGAAAAATATGTATCTTTATATTTGCAGGCAAATATCCTGTCACCACTCATCAAAGAAGCTTCTTTTGCACCAGACAGAGATTATTGCAGAGTACCACAACTGGTCACACACAGACATTGTCTGTGAATTGCCCAAGTCTAAGTGGCACATCTACAATGCAACCTCAGCACCTAAAGCTCCCAGAACATAGAGCAAGGGGTAAAGAGGATGATAATGCATATCTAAATTCTTGTTAATGAAGCCCTTTTGCAACAGAGGGCCAGGAACACAAAAGGTCACAAATGGCCAAAGTATAGAGACTAAGAGTCTGCAGAATGCTGTTCCTTGGACAGGACTCCTATATTAAGCTATACCCACCCAGGGCTCAAGAGACCATTGCAGAAGCAGGGGCTGAAAGATTATAAGATCCATAGAGGAGACGCATGACCATATGGAAATAGAGTCCTATAAGCTCCTGTGACTCTGCTCATATGAGCCTACAGCAATGGTGTCAGCATGCACAGGACCCATGCAAACTCAAACAGGCAAAAACCCAACATAGAACTGGGGAAATGGACAGATGACTCCAACCTTAGCTGAGGAAATATTGGCAACTGATTACTGCTGGGTGAGTAAGAGCTTATCTTCCTAAACCAAGAGACTCCAGACAGGCTGACTGGACTTCAATAGATTAACTTGCACTGAGGAACGTCTGGGGACACTAACTTGAGACAATAGACCTTAAGACAAATGACAAAATATATGAATTCCAGTGGGGGGTGGATATGAGAGGGTACCAATGGGGAAAGGGGTATAAAGATGATTAAGATTGATTGAGATGTTCTGTATGAAAAATACAAATATTCAGTTAAAAAAGAAAGTTCCATGTACTCCCAGACACTATGCCCAGTCACCTGAAGACTCAGTGTTTTCAGCTGTAAAATGGGAATGATAACACTCTCTGGCAATAGAAACTTTGTTAGGATTAAATATGTTAGTGTATGCAAAACGTCTGGCACTGTTCCCAGTCCACAGCAATGATGTACGTTAGTTATCACCATCATCACCAGCAGCATCAAAATCAGCATCATCCTTGCCATCCTCATTATCATTTTCATTATCTTCATCTTTGCAAGAGCATTTAATACCAATAGTCACATTCCCCCTCTTGAAGCTCTCTACTCCCTTAATGTCATGGAGATATCATTTTAGTGTTTTTAGCTTAGTAATTGTATTAGTTTCAGTTCATTTAATTACCTAATAGACTTTTTTCAGGGAGTTACAGACCCAGTGCAGAGAATTATAACAGTAGGTGGCTGGTGGGAGTGGGTGGCTAGAGAAAACTTCTCTGAGGACATGACATTTGGACTGAGATTTCAGAGGTAAGGAGGGGGCTAGTCAAGGAAGAGTAGAAAAAGAATTCAAGGAGGAAAAGCAGCTCTCAAAAAGGCCCTCTAATAAGATGGAGGTTGGTTTATTCATGGGAAAAGTAGAAGTCCAGAAAGAGTGTGGGAGAGGTAGCTCAGGACAAGGGTTACAGACAGGCCAGCAAAAGCCACCACATAGGGCTTCGAAGGCCAGCAATAGCCTCTCAGTGAGGGCCAAGGAGAAAGAAGCACCAGTAGTGAATGCTTATCTGAAAAGGCTAGAGAATTCTGACTTGTCGCTTTTAAAGCTCAAAATGGCTAGCTACTCCAAGGAGCATCAATGACTGGAAATAAAAGTAAATAGACCAAGGAGAAGTCATTGTCAGCCATCTAACTAATATGACACACAGGCTCAGAAGCAAAGTTTCTAGGTATGGTTCAAAGGTGGACAGGACTTGCTGGTGAATAGAATGTGAAATTGTTGGGGGTAGGGAGGAGTAGGCAAGAAAGAAAGGACTCATTCATCCTGACTAGATTTTAGTTTAAGCGACCACATAGAATGTGATACCATAGATGAGGAAGCCTTGTAAAACAGTTTTGGGATGCGAAGTCCACAGTTCTGTATTGGTCTTTATAGTGAGAAAGGGCCCTGAGGCATGTGAGTAGAAGCAACAAGGAGGTAACTGGAGACACACACTTAGACACGGCAGCATTTGCATGGCACCAAAGGGCTGCTGAGATCACTCAAGGAAAACCTATGGATTAAAACTAGAAGAATCTCAAGTCTAAGCATTCAACCATGCAGAGGCGAAACAAAAGGAAACAAGTCAATAAGAAACCAGGGAGCAGCCAGGACAGTGGAAGAAAAGCCCAGAATAAATGGTGTCACAAAAGAAGTGACAGAATAAAGAACTTCCAGACCATCATGGAAGAGGGGGCAGAAAGATTGTAAGAGCCAGAGGTTGAAGGGACTGGAGCAAAACAGTGTCTTCCAGACATGACACTGTACTCATGAACTCACAGCAGCTGTGATTGTCTGCACAAGACCTGCACAAGATCAGCACTCTGGCATGGAGTGGGAGGGGGTTCATGAGCCCCCACCTAACTGAGGAGCTAAGGATAGTTGATGGTTTCTGGGGAGGGAAAAGTCAGCATTCTTTCTTTTTAGTTTTTTTAAACAGGGTCTCCTTATAGTCCCAGCTGGCCTGGAACTCCCTATATATCTGCCTTCCTCTGCCTGCTTGGTGCCTTAAAGGTATGTGCCACCATGTCTGGTTGAGAGTCAGCTTTCTTTAAGGGTGTGGCTCTTGGTAGGTTGAGGTTGCTCAGGTGGATGACCTCACACCCAAGAGCATATGGGCAGCACAAATTGAAGTCAATGGGTTTTTGTTGTTGTTGTTGTTGTTTTATTTTTTTTGAGTTTTTTGTTGTTTTGTTTGTTTTGGTTTTTTGTTTGTTTGTTTGTTTGTCTTTTTGAGACAGGGTCTCCCTGTAGCTCTAGCTGGCCTGGATTTGCTATGGAGACCAGGCTGGCCTCAAACTCACAGGGATCCGCCTGCCTCTGCCTCCCGAGTGCTGGGATTAAAGACGTGCACCACCACACCTGGCCAATGGGTTGTTTTTTGAGACGAAACTGGGGGGTAGAGAGGTCAAGGCAGATCTAGACGGAGTTAGAAGGGGGATTGGGATGAATATGATCAAAATGCATTGTATGAAATTCTCAAAGAATTAATAAAAGTATGTTTAAAGACCAAATGGCTTTTCTTAAAGTGAAAACTGTTTCAAAGAGTCAAGGAAGATGGAGCTGGTATTACCTGGGACTTTTATTCCCCATCCCTTCCCCTTTTGCTAACAGACCCAGTTTTACTTAAAGGTTAGTTAAATGGCAAAAAATCAGTGAAGCTGAGCCCTACTTACAGACCCAAGGACTGAATCTTAATTGTTTGACATTAAGAAGAATCTACTAGTTCCCTTTGCTATCAGTTTCAGGTTTGGTATGTAAAAAGTATGTGTAGGACTTCAAAGGAAAAAAACTAAGAGAAAAGAAAGGAAGAGAGGGAATGAGAGGGAAGAGGAGGGGAGAGAAGAAAGAAAGAGAGGAGAGAGGAGATAAGAGGAGGGACTATTCAAGGATGGATAGAGGGAGAGAGAGATGGAAGGGGGGTAGACCTTCACTTCCTTCTCTGTCTTTAGGGAAAAATGGCTGTTGGAGATGCTAAGTATTCTTGTACTGCCATCCAAGAACTTTTTTTATATATTTTTTTTAATTTTCTGTGTATGAGTGTATTGCTCACACGTGTTGTGCAATGCCCTTGGAGGCCAGAAGAGGGTGTTGGATCCCAGGGAGGTCAAAAGAGGGCATCAGTTCCCCTGGAACTGGAGTTACAGATGGTTGTTAGCCACCATGTGGGTACTGGGAATCAAACCCAGGTCCTCTGTAAGAGCAGCCAGTGCTCTTAACTGCTTAGCCATCTCTCTAGCCCCAGAAAGTATCTTAATTGACACTTAAAAGACCATACAGTTGGCCTCAGTATGAAAGCTGTCCTTGGGAAATGATGACCGCTTAGAAAGCATGTGAGGTGAGTTCATGGAGACCACAGCCTTGATCACCCTCTCCAAAAATGAGGTGACAGCTAGAATGCATGGAGGGTCAAGGAGGACGATGGGAGAGTGCAGCCCACTTAAACACTGAATATTCAAGAAGAGGAGAGACTTGATTGTTCCAGAGAAGAAAGGATGTCCCCAAGAGCAAAGTGATCTCCAATATAAGTGGAAGAGTTAGTCTTAGAAGACATTCTTCATCCATAGAAGAAGGAGAGGGTACCAGTGGGTACAGAAACAGGTAGCCTGGCAGATTTGATCACAGTAAATGAGGTTGTTCTGACCATTTCTTTTTCCTGTGGGGCAGAGTGCTCAAAATGGGAACTGTTTCTCAAGACCTACCTGAAGCTTCCCTCCAACTCCTTCCTGACTCAAACTCTCAGTTCCCTCTTTCACATTCCCATAGAGATGTCTCTCTCTTCTCAATATGCATTCTGTCCTGTCATTAGATGTCCCTGGGCCACCAGAATGGACCCTTAAGGGCAGGGACCATGCTATTCTACCTCAGTGTCAATCCCCAGTGCCTGGCCCACATGTTTATAAATATACTGAACTGAAACAGAGTCTCAATGTGATGAGATAAGAAAAACAGTTGGCTCTTGTTGTGCACAAATTCTATTTTTACATATTCTCCTACTTGAAAATTTTACCTGGATCAATATTCATGGTGCTTTTGTGGTCATTTGCAGACATGGGGCAAGCAATGGAAAACAATCTAGCCACCTGATACACCCTCCACCAGCTGAGGATCAGCCAAGCTGTGCTCTGCCCTCTCATTCCAGCTTTTGTGGTGTAAATAACTATGCTATTCAGGATGTGTTTGGTAAAGTTCACATTTTTGTGCATTTTGGTGGTGGTTTCACTACCTAAAATCCCCACTGAAGTGCTATGTAGTATTTCCAAGTGGGAAAAGATGTGAGATGCCTCACAGAGCAAACAAGTGTGTTGGATGAGATTTATTCAGGCACAAGTTACAGAGCTGCTGCCAGTTCGATGTGAAATGAATCAACAGTACACATTCAGTGGGATGAGGTTATATCCTGATCACTTGACAAGACTGTTATGACCAAAGGCTGGCATAAACCTAGCCCTGTGTTTCCCCCAGAAGCAATTGTTTACATTTGCTAATTCAGTACTTACAGAAACTTTGTAGAATATAATAATATTAATATTATAAATAATGAGATTCAACTGCACTTCATTTTACCCTCTTCTGAGAAGGAAAATTGTGGAAATAAACTGGTTTGATGAAGTTGGGAGGAGACTCATCAAGCCTTAGCTTTTACCATGAATCATTTACCAGAACCAGAACTCATGGAAGACGTTTTGGGGAGAAAGTGGCTGGTTGGCTATAGATTATAGCCCTTAGAAGTCATTTGCCTACCTGAGACGTTAAGCATCATGGGGCACTGTACCCTTTCCCCTCATGCCACTGTCAAAGCTGGTGACTGGGGGCTTAAGGGAGAGACACGGGGAAGAATAAAGCTTCTTCATTTGAGTTCCCCAAAAAGCTAAACCTGCAATAAGAATTTGAACACCAGTAGTTTGGGAGGTGCAAAACTTACCATTAACAAATTAGAGAACAGAGACACACATGGAAAAGCTGCTAATCAAACCAATAAAAGGCACAGTATCACGTGAGCTGTTACTGTGAGCAAATGGGGAAACTGAGGTCCTGTACAAAATATACCCCTGCATTATCCTGCTCAATGCCAAAGGAATTGGCAGTGTTTATAGACTGTCTCCCACTAGTCATTATTTGAGGGTCACTCTGGGTGCCTCAGTACTTTCTGCCTTCCATAGGGGCACCAAAGGAGGTTCAGTCCAAAAAAGGCAAAAACATTCTAGGATGGCAGTCAGAAGACTGTAAGTAATCGGACATGGTAGTGCAGACCTGTAAGACCAGGGGCTGAAGCAGGAGGACAGCAAGTTCAGAGCCAGCCTGGGCTATATTGTGAGATCCTCTCTTGAAAAGTGAGAAAACGTCAGTGCGTGCTGAAATGGAGAGAGTGAGCAAATAAGAACAGATACTTCTGTGTCTGTCGGGTCACTGAGCTGGCAATGACAGTCACACATCTACCGTAACCAGGAGTGCCCTGCTTCCATGAGAAACCTGATTTAGTTACTTTTTTTAAAATTTGCAAACCTGTGGGCAAATACCTGCCAGAAACAACTTCAGGAAGTGTATCGGTTACTTTTAAATCACTGTGACCAAAATGCCTGACAGAAACAACTTCCAGAAGGGAAGGTTTATTTGGACTCACAAGTTCAGTTGTGGAAAAGTATGGAAAACAAAGCATTCCACAGAGGCTCGTTACATCACTGCAGACCAGGAAGCAACAGGGGCAGGACCAGAACCAGGGACCAGGCTGCAGTCTTCAAAGGCCTACCCCCTAGTGACCCAATTTCATCATCCAGGCATCACCTCCTAGAGGTTCCACAGCCTCCCAAATAGTCTTCAAAACATGAGCCTGTGGGGAACATTCCAAATTCAACCCGTAACAGGGGAAAGTTATGTATTTAGACTCATGCTTCCAGAGGGTTCAAGTCTTGCTTGCTAGGCTCCGTGCACCTAGGCAGACATCATAGCAGCAGGGGTGTGTGGCACAGGACGTTCTTTACCCTGTTGGAAGGAAACAGAAGTGTTTGGGGGACCAGGTTTTAGTTCATGGAATTTCTCACAGTGCATCATAATTACTAGACTATGCACTTGTCTCAATGGCAAGTAACTGTGACTTCTCTGGGTGCCAGCCTCAGCTTTTTCCTCTGTCTGTGTCCAGTGCCCAGCCCCATTTGTGCAGGCACTCGCTGGATAAGTGTTTGGAATAAACAGATGAATGAAAGACAGCAGCTGGTAAGTAAAGGATTGGAGACACTCTGACAGTCATGGGAAACAGTGGGGAGCACGGAAGTAGATAAGGACTTAAAGGAGTCTGCAAATCCCACCCACCGCCCCCTCCCCGTGGCTGTCTGCCCTGTCTCTCTTTACAACTGAAGCTGAATGCAGAGCTTATTGCCTGATGGTCAGGCATTCATGCTCCTGTAGAAGCCATGCTCTCACCCTGTCAGAGAAAAGGATCAGTATGCCATAGGCTCTCATTAATTCAGGCTCAGAGAGGACCTCTGTGCTGAGGCCACAAGGACGGGACAAGCAGGGAGGGGTGTCCCACTATAGTCAAAGGAAAACTACCTCGAGGTTACAATACTTCCAGACACACCAGGGACAAAGCAACAGCAGGATGGAGGGGACGCTGGCAGTCTTCATTATACCCATTATTCTGGACCGGCAGCTGCAGGCTTCCAAGAGCCATTTGAAGTTCAAGAGAATAAGGAGACACCACAGCCTTTCATGTATTGATTTGTTCACTCCAGATGCATACATTATCAGAGAATCAAGGGCTGGGTGACAAAGCCAGGGAAAAGATTTCTTTCAAGAAATTGAATGTGTAACAGCCATTGCTTTATGATATACTTCCCC
Source organism: Nannospalax galili (assembly GCF_000622305.1). Lineage (NCBI taxonomy): Eukaryota > Metazoa > Chordata > Mammalia > Rodentia > Spalacidae > Nannospalax > Nannospalax galili. The sequence continues at coordinate 209,567 of NW_008347292.1, forward strand.
TTTGCAGAGGCTTAAAATTGGTTCTCATAAACCAGAGGTGTTATGAAAGACTTTTTCTTGATTAAATGTTCTTCAATTCCTATGAGTCCTGAAAGAAGGCCCATATATCCCAAGTGAGTCCAGCACCCAGCACCCAGCACCACAAAGCAGGCATCCATCATAAATGCTTACAGAATCCATTGTTCAGTTTATGAGTGGTTTAAGTGATCTTTAAAATAAAATTTTAACTACTATCATCCTGTGTCACAGTATTCCTGACCATGCCATTATTCTCAGGAAATGAGCTATGTCTATAACTGACACAGTCTGACTGCCACCCACCTCCCCAGCTTCAGTGAATGTCTCCAAGCTGTACCTTGCCCTCTACCAATACCAAAATCCGAATCTCTTGACCAAAAACCAAAGTTCGCATTTACCAAACCTCATTGCCTTTCTCTCCTCTTTGGGAACACATCCAAAAATCTCAACATCTAAACTAAACTGCAAGTACAGCAGCATCACCAGAAATACAGAGAGTTGAGAGCCACTGCTGACAGCAGTAATCATACCTGCAGCATGTGCAACCCCTGCCTTACGATATCAGGTTTTCATAGCAGAAATGGAAATGCTGAGGACACTCTGCACACGTGGCCAGAACTGAGTCATAAAGAATCCACTGTGGATACAGGAGTTGAAAATGGGGCCTCCAGAAGTATAGCATTAACAAGGAGTTAAACGTATCTGAGTAGGGCTGGGGAAATGGCAGGGTTGATAAAGTCCTTTCTGTGCAAGCATGAAGACCTGAATTAGGAGCCCCAGCACCTACATAAAAAACCAGGTTTGGCGGCACATGGCTTTAATCTCAGTAAGGTCAGATACAGGCAGATCCTGTGGGAACACTGGCCAGCCAGGCTAGCTGAACCAATAAGGTTCAGGTCAGTGAGAGAGAGAGAGAGAGAGACCCCGTCTCAAAAAATAAGGTGGAGTTGGGCATAGTGATACATTCCTTTAATTTCAGCACTCAGGTGGCAGGAAGATCTCTGCGAGTTTGAGCCTTCCCTGGTCTACAAAGCGAGTTCCAGGCTGGCCAGAGCTATATAGTGAGACCCTGTCTTAATACATAAATAAGGTAGAAAAGCTATCAAGGAAGACATCCCAACTCTAGCCTCTAGCCTCCACAAGTGCCTGATGAAAAAACACGTGTGCACACACATATAAACAAATATAATTTTTCCAAATATTTAAAGCACCGGGGTAGAAACTGTCCTATGGAAATGGAGTACAGGGTTCTTTGACGAAGGGACAGAAGGAAAACAATGGCCCCAGAAGGTGGCTACAGTGGTATATTGGCATCCTGAGACTCTTTCCACCCTTAGTTTCCATGGTTACAGACAACAAAAGTGCTGGCTCTAGCATGAGACTGGGGCCTCAGGCAACCTCCCTGAAGCCCTTCTCTGCCTGCTTTTCACCCTGTCTTTGTCACTTTGTGCAGGAAGTGACACATTCATCAATATCCATCTCCCAATCCTTTTCAAGTCCACAGTGACAAAGAGATTGTATTCACACTCCTCCATTCAGATCACAGAAGCTACAAACTTCCTTCAGAATATAATATCATAGGAGGAACAAGCCAGGTATGTAGTGTTGGGAAACAGGGGAACTATGCTGCATCCTACTTCCAGGAAATCCTTTTCTCAAGAATGCAGAGAAGATGCAACAGCTGGTCAAAAATTAATTGCCTGCTGGAAATATGACAGGGAGTGCCAAGAGTCCTCCTATACCAGCCTGCCACTGTGTGCGCCTGTCAGCCCCAGGCACACTGTCCCTGCCATCTTGGTGAGGCTCCAACTCCTGTTTCAATCATACCATTCATACTGTGGTGTCATTGTAGAAACTCATCAGACATAAAGTACACAGAAACCCCATTCCCTGACATTTGTACCTCTCAGACCAGAGACCTTCCTGGGTTTTCTGACTATTCAAGAACATTGGGTAGGGTTTCATTTATTTGTTTGTTTGTTTGGCTGGTTGGTTGGTTGGTTTGGTTTTGAGTTTTTGTTTGTGGGGATTTTTAGACAGGATCTCACTATGTAGCCCAGGCTAGCCTAGAGCTCAAAGCCTCCTGCCTCAGCTCCCAAGTGCTGAGATTACAAGGGTGAGCTACCACACCAGCTGAAGACTGGGTTTTGGACACTACATCTAAAAAAGAAAGGCGTTTATAAAGACTCTGTAAAGCTAGGGGAGCTTAAGCTTTCACATTCAATCTCTGATTTCAAGTGAGTTAAAGAGTGTATGTTGTGTAGTCTGTTGTTGATGATGGCCTTTAGCAGATTTGTGCAGCATGTTAGCATGGCCCTCATATAAAAATCTCAATAGATATCTTTTGGGGGATCAGGCAGTGGTGAGGATCAAAACCAGGGCCTCACATATACCAGGCAAGTTCTCTACCACTGAACTACAGCCCCAGCAACCAATAGACAAAAAGGCTGAGGAGATCTTCAGTCAGTAAAGTGCTTGCCTTGCAAGCACGAGGACTTGAGTTCAATCCCCCAGAACACGTGATATAAAAAAAAAAAAAAAGGCAAGTGTGATAGAATGTAGTTGTAATCCTAATGCTGAGGACATGGAAATTGGCAGATCCCTTGGGGCCAATGGTCTAGTTAGCTAGTTCTAGGCCAGTGAGAGATTCTGCCTCAAAAAATAAGATGGAAGCTGGGTGTAAGCTGGGCTAAGGCTAGGGGAAGGTAGGAGCTGCCCATGTGCTGTCACCTTTGCCCAGTGACAGCCTCAAAGCCTGGCTGGGGCTAAGAACCTGCATAGGTGTGGGTGAAGCTGCTAAGCAGGATGTTGCAGCCAGGGATCTAGGAAAGGTAGGCTCAGGGCTGGCCATCCCCTCTAATTGATAATCTGCCCAAGTCATCCATAGCCTGTCACGCAGGCCTGGGAGGCCCCTCTGTTGGTTTGCATTTGAAGGCCAATGACATACTTCCCCTCCTGCAGTTGGCTCTCTGTGAATTCCCTCTTACACTCCTAGACTTTCTTCATAAGCCAGTTGGGCTCTCCATGGTAGTGCCCAGCATTCTTGGTCACAACCAAGCTGCCCAAAGCCATCAGAGTCCTCTGCACTGTTGCCAGGTCTTCGCCTTCAAAGAGGTCAACAATCTGGAACATGTCAGACTTGGTGGCTTTGTAGTCCTCAGCTCCCTTCAGGAACTGGGCCACCTGCTCCATCTGCTTGAAGATCATGGAGGGTGGGTTCTGGGCACCTTCACTGGCTTGGAGCCCTTGGGATATAGGCTGTTCAGCAGCTTGCTAGAGTCATGCCATTCTTCAGCCACACCTAGAAGCTCAGGCACCTACAGTCTTGGTGCTCCACATCAGGACCACACTGCATCACAATCCACTCTACTAGCTGTTGCTCCAACTCCTCACCAAACTTTTCAATTTTGGATTACACTTCATGGCTCATGCCATAGGAAGGTCATGTTGAGGCAGAGAGGGCTCCTCACTGGCTAACAGGTGGGCAGGAGAGGTTGTTATTTGGGCTCAGGCAGATGGGACTATTAATAAAATTTCTAATAAATAAACAAGAGACCCAAGAGGGACATTTCCTTCTGTCACATGAGGGTACAGCAAAAAGACATCCCGTATGAGCTTGAAAATGGGCCACCTGTAGACACCAACTCTTCTGCTACTGGTGTCTTGATCTTGTACTTTGCAGTTTCCAGAGCACTGAGAATTAAATTTCTGTTGTTTGTAGTCCACCCCATTTGTGACATGTTAATACAGTAACCTAAATGGCCTAAGACATTCAGTCAATAAAATTTATAGAACAATAACTCAGACTCCAGTATTATGATTCGAACTGTGTTCTTTCTCTGATCTTTGTTTTAATCAGAACAGTCTAGGTTTTATAAACCTGGACTAAGACTACTGGGTGCCTCGGAGAGTGCCAAGAGGGGTAGCCTCAGCTGTGGGCCACCCTCTCTAGTGACCTAAACAGTGACCCAGATCTTCTCAGAAGGTTTAGCTGGAGCTGCTCAGAGTCCCAGAACAGGATCCCTTGGTCCCCTCCTTTTCTGTAGAAGCAGCAAAGCCAGTCCTAGAATTCAGATCCTCTCACCCTAAGCTGCTACACTGCACGGAAGAATATCTTGCCCAACCAAGCCTAGGTTAAATGACTATAACATGCATTTAATCTCCTCTCAGGCCATTGTAATAATATATACACTGGACTAGATCTGCCTTAACTGCTTCCCATACGGTCTCAAGTTCTGCCATGAGAAATGAATACCTTTGCTTTAAAGCAGCATTCTCAACCAACAGAACCAGACTGACTCAGGTTGATCTCTGGTTAAAATGGGAGCGGGGGGAATGGAGCTGGAAAGATGGCTCAGCAGTAAAGAGTACTGTTTGCTCTTGCAGAGGACCTGGGTTCACTTCCCAGCACCAACATGGTAGCTAACAACTGTCTGTAATTCCAGTTCCAGGAGATTTGACAGCCTCTTCTCATCTACACAGCCATTGCACACATGTGGTGTACTTACATACATGCAGGCAAAACATTCACACAGAGAAAATAAAAACAAATAAATCAAAAAAGTTAATGGGTAAAAAACAAACTGTCTCAGACTTGCAAAGGAAAGCACTAGGTTAACCTCTAATCTTTTCTCCTCATCATTTCTTTAAATATTTGCCTGCCTTCTTGTCTCACATGATAAAGTTGGTGAATACGAATTGTTAAATATCACATCTGGCACCTTTGTCTGGCCTGTCAAGCTCATATCACATTAAAATTGGTAAATTATGGTGTCGGGGAGACGGTTCTGTGAGCAAAGCACTTGCTGTACTGATCCCCAGACCCCACATAAAGCTGTGTGCAGCAAGACACATTTGTACACCAAGCACTGGAGTGTGGAGACCGCAGATCCCTAGAGCTCCTGGCAGCTAGTCTGGTCCAAATGATGAGCTTCTATTTAGTGAGGGACCCATCTCAAAAAATAAGCTAGAGATTAATTGAGGACTACTCCCATCCTCACCCCCATACACATGCACGCACAAGAGTACATGCACATATAACACACACACACACACACACACACACACACACACAAATAGTAAATTATATTATTTCTCTTTATCCTGCTGTAATATTTGGTGCTTTTGGTGTTCTGTAATGCAGGATATCTCTAGGTCTGCTCATCTATAAGAAACCTGTTTTCTTTGTAGTAGTTGTTTCTGATCTCAGAAGTACAAGAACTGTTATCAGGTCTATTGACAAAGGTCACCATGAACTCAAAGTCCTCTGTTTTCTGAGCAAAGATCATTGCTCCTTCAAGTATCTTTTTTAATCACTCAAAATTCTTATATTGGGTAGCTGGATGGGGGTGGGAATGAGGATCTTTTTCAGGGGTGATAGCAATTGAGATCAGAACTCTATAAGAATCAAGTGAGGAGGACAGAAGGAGAGAAGGAGAAAGGAATGGAGGGAGAGAGAGGAATAGAAGAAGGAAGGACTGGCTGGTGGGAGAGAGGGAGGAAGGAAGGGAGGGAGGAAGGGAGGGAGGGAGGGATGGAGGGAGAAAGAAGTTGCCTGTGATCCTCTGCTTATGGTACAAACCCTAAATTTTCTTATGCATAGCAACACAACCAAAATTACTGGAAGTGAAAAACAAAGTAAAACAAACGCCTAGAATCTTTTGAACTTCCGTCCACTCCACATTCCTCCTCTCACAACCCTTTTTGTCCACTCCTCCCACCTCTCTGAAGCTACGATGGCAAAGGAAAAGCAATGTCAACTCCACTGTGACCACTCCCTTTTGGCCAGTGGCTGTGCCCATCACCCCTTCTCCAACCTCACGTGAAGCATGTGAAAGTCAGGGTTCATCCTCAATCCATGGTCCCTAGTTCCAGACACTTTGGGAGAGAGAAACCAAAACCTCAAATTCTGTCCACAAGCCACAAATAAATGCACTGGAGAGTAAATATGAAGTCCTTATTTCCCCTTTTCTGGCTGATGGCGATGTTATCTCACAGATAACACATGGAGCCCTCTGTGAGGACCCAAAGGACAGAGCCCAGTAGTGGATGATTCTTAGGGACAGAAATCAGCCCCATAGATGTAAACCAATACGGTGACCTCATTCTGATGTCACATTTAGGTTCCATAAACAAGCATGCAGGTGGGCCCCCTAATCAGCTGTAACCCAATGTGAGCTCCCAGTAAGCCCCTTGCATCAGAGTCTGAGACTAGAAAGAGACTTTCACCCTTTTGTTTCCTCCAAGGGAGCTGTCCAAACAGAAGCTTCCTAAAGGCTGTGGGCAAATGGCTTCTTTCTATTTTATCATTCAACATATTCTCTCTCTCTCTCTCTCTCTCTCTCTCTCTCTCTCTCT
>NW_008347292.1:215976-242201 GCF_000622305.1 Nannospalax galili
TCTCCCTCTCCCTCTCCCTCTCCCTCTCCCTCTCGTGTGTGTCTGTGTGTGTGTATGTGTGTGTGTGTGTGTGTATACACTAAAAGTAAAAAGCAATCCACTGGCCTATTGCCCCTTTATTAAATATTCTTCACGCCTTATCTCAGCTATGGTGGAAGTTTCCCAGGTGGGGAGCAAGATTGCATTGTATTTCTCACATGTGAATTAAAATGACGCCAAAGCACAGATATGTTAGAAATGAGATGAACAGCAAAGGTCCACATGCCCCATCTTCATTCCAAAGGAAGGACCAACCCTGCTGGAAAGGAACCCCAAACCAAATCTCAGCCCAGAAATTCTCCAGAACATCATCCCTCTGTACTTTCTAAGCTAATTATGGTGATTCAGTCTCATTATTAATTACATTTGGAATGCTGATCTTCTGAAAGTTGGATATTAAATCAAAAATGATGATTTCCTTTCCAGAAAACCTAAACTGTGCAAATGTCTGTTTGGAAACACACTAATGAAGACAGCACTCATGGGACCTCACAGATTCAATACAGCTCACCTTCACCATAGCTGATACCTCCTTCTAATAGGAGGAAGATAGGGTTCAATTTCCTCAGGCTGGCTCACAGAGCAACAGATGTATCAGCCTGTGTGGGTACATCCTACCAAAAACAGCTAGCAGCTCAAGACCTACTGATTATCTGTACCTCTCCCAAGCAGATTTGTGAATACACCTTTGGGACAGACAGTAGAAGTGATTGTGGAATGGATAAGGACCCTGCTGGAAGGAGGGCATGAGGGAAACTACTTTGGGTGGAGGCAGCCAATGACTTGGGTCAACCTCTGCTCTGCCTGTTTGCAGCTTTGGACCCCAGATAAGTTGCTTATCCTTTATCTACATCCTGTCTTACCTATCAATAAGACTAAAACTCTAATATCTGCAAAAATAGAGTTGAGAAATAAATGAGATCATTTGTAAACAGTGTTCTGTAAACTGAAAGGTGCCACACATGCAGGGAAGGCCTTTCTGGAATTCTACGTTCAAAACACACACTAGAAGTGTGGCTTTTAAAAAAAAACCCAGCTCCAGTTCTACAGTTTTGTTTCTTTCATAAGTAGATTAAAGTGCCTGAAAATAGCCACATTCTCAGAGCTAACTTGATCGATTATTAACTGAACATTGACCAGATCTCTGTCTGGCTGGATAAGCCCGCCCAGCCTCTCTCCATCACTGTCACACAGCCTTTCACTCCTGCTGAAAGAGGACAAGAAGGAATTAGTATGTTATAGGCTTGAGAACTGGGAAGGAAGTGGGAATACAGGTACCCTTTCTCAAGCCCTTGTGATTTGCAACTTAGAGGAGTCTAGAATTTCATAACGTGCAGAGCCTTGGATTTCCCCCAATCCTTCCCTCCCTCCATCCATCCATCCATCAATTCACCTATCCATCCATGGATCTATCCATTTATCCCTCCATCCATCCACTAAGCAGCGGGTTCATGAGTGTATGAGATGTGCCAGGTACTTCCTGGGGCACTGGGAGTGTGACAGTGAGCAAGACAGGAATGCCTACCCATGAGGCTCACATGCTAGTGAAGAAGACTGGAGTTAAATGTGATACAGAAATAAAATGGTTCCAGACTATAACAAGTGCCAAGAAGACCCCTGAGCAGATGGCATATTACTGTAGGGAGCAACAGAACTGGGGAACTGAATTTTTCAAATAGGGCAAGGAAGCCCTTGTGAAGGAGGAACATGTGACCTGCAGGTCAAATAATGGAGCCAGGGGTGTGAATGTTCATGACAAGTAGCCCAACTATAAGTTTGGAACAGTGTGATTTACCTACAAAAAAAAGAAAGAAAGAAAGAAAGAAAGAAAGAAAGAAAGAAAGAAAGAAAGAAAGGAGAAAGAAACTAAGTAGTGAAGAGAGAAGTCAGTTGCACAAAGGTCATTTCCCTGGCCCCTTTCTGCATAGAAAGAGACAAGAGCCCAGAAAGGCTGAATGAGCAGGCCACACTCACTCAGATAGTTAATGCTGCAGCTGGTTCTAGAACCTAATTCTTTTGCCCTCAAATCTTGATTTTTCTACACTATGTTGACCCACTTACCTCAAGCCATAAGAACAGTCTGTGTTGATGTTTCTGGTGTTTAAAATCCTTTAAACACACAAGCAACAAGCAAATCACAATTAGGCAGAAAGATAGCCCTAAATGATCTGGTGATTTCAAATGCTGTGACAGCTAAGACTGAATAACGTCAAACCCTGTGCATAGATCAGTCCTGGTTGAAAGCACAGCTCTGCAGCTACAGGGAAGGCAGCAGCTTACCTGCGACTAGTGATTTTAGATTTAGAGCTTCCTTTTTGCACCTGAACTTCTTACAGTGTGTTGGTGAATTCATACAAGTGCAGTCAAAGCCAGGATGCTCTAAAACCAACTTCCTTTATGCTATTCAAATGTCACATGACCGAGCTCTCTCTGAGCAGAATGATGGCATCAAAACTCTCTCCACAACCCATGAGCACTGCCACTTGAGGGCTCACATCTGTGCCCATCCAAGCCCTACAGTCCCCATTACAGTGTACTGTCCCTGTGTGAACCATCCCTCAGCCTCTTCATCTGTCCCTGAATGAACTGTCCCTCAGCTTTTCCATTATAATGTTCTGCCATCCTTTCCTTTTTATGTCTTTATTTTCCTTTTTTATTTTATTTTTGTTCATTTATTTGTTTGTTCAGACAGGATCTCCCTAACCTCAGCTAGTCTGGAACTTATTATATTGATAAGACTGGCTCCATCTCACAGAGATCTGCCTAGAATTAAAGGTGTACACCACCATGCCCAGCATGTTTTATTCTTTGAGACAAGGTCTCATTCTGTCCATAGCCCAGGCTGGCCATGAACTCATGATCCTCCTGCCTCAGCCTCCCAAGCATTAAGATTGCCAGTGTGTACCCCCACACCCAGCTCCCCACTTCTTTGCCCTTTCAAACATGCATGGTGTATTTAGTGGAATGTCTACAGACGTAAGTGTATTAATGAGCTGTAGAAGGGGAAATCTGACTGTCCTGGAGAAAGGAATGACTAGAGATGGCTAGGCTGCCTACCTGGTTCTCCTCCTATCTCACCCTCTCTCCCCCTCCCCCTCCTTCTCCTCTTTCTCCTCCTTCTCCTTTTCCTCCTCCTCCTCCTCTTCCAATCCCTCTTCCTCCTCATTCTCTTCCTTCTCCTTTGCCTCCTTCCAACAACTTCCAGCACTCTCTGAGCATTGGAAGATTCACCATGCAAGAGTGAGAGGTCCCAATAGCTTAAGAGACACAGACAAAAGAATGCTTAAGAGCCCAGATTCTAATCCAGTCTCACTACCTACTTAGCTGTGCAACTCTGAGCAAATTACTTGACCTCTCTATTCTTCCATTCCCTCATCTGTAAAATTAGGATAGTATTTTCCTCCTAAAATATTTGTGAACATTAAGGAAATTAATATGTGTAAACTTGACCAGTGCCTGGCACATACTTCAATATAGATCTAGGTCATGCCCACTCTCCTCTATGGTCAGTTAAGAGGACTCCAGTCACCCACACCTACACCTTCAGAAGCAAGAGCTATGACACAGATCATTTCATAGGAAGGCAGTTTCATGGTGTCCTGGTGGCAATTAAAGGTTAAATGGGACAATAACACACCATCAAAAAAGAATCATAAAAATACTGAAAGCTGCCACACCTTTATTCCCAGCACTCAGGAGGCAGAGGCAGGCAGATCTCTGTGAGTTCAAGGCCAGCCTGGTCTACACAGTGAATCCAGGCCAGCTGTAGCTATAGGGAGCCCCTGTCTCAAAAAAAAAAAAAAAAAAAGGAAGAAAGAAAGAAAGAAGAAAGTTAAGACAAATAAGATTAAATTCTTCATCTTAAAAAAAAAAATACTAGGGGTTGGAGAGATGGCTTAGAGATTAAAAGCACTGGCTGCTCTTGCAAAGGACCCAGGCTATGATACCAGCATCCACATGGCAGATAACCATCCATAACTCCAGTTCCAGGGGAATCCAATGCCCTCTTCCGACTTCCAAGGGCATTGCAAGACACAGGTGCTCTTACCTGCAGGCAATACACTCATACATAAAATAATAATAATAATAATAATAATAGAGAAGAATTATAACAGTGAGAGGGAGGGAGGAGGGATGGGTGGATAGTGGAGGTGGAGAGTATGAATGTGAGGAAAGTATCGTGTTATATATGTATGAGAGTATCGTCATGAAACTCATTCTTTATACGCTAACTAAAATTTTAATTTTAAAGAATTGTGAGACCAACTGAATGAAGTAATGGACACAAAGCACCTGGCAGGCTGGGCTGGCTCATAAAGTGCTGTTATTTTTATTGAGGTGTTTATTTTTAGCAGCTGTGGTTTTAACTGTGGAAGCTGCTTGTAGGCTTTTCTTCTCTGCCCCGGGCTGAGAAACACAGGAAATTCATGAGGAGCACTTATCACTAGCACACAAGAGGATTCCACAGAAAGGTGTCTTCGAAGCCAAGGCCAGCTTCATAAAAGCATTCTTGATGCTTCCTCTGCCAGAGTTCCAGAAGCTGCCTACCCCTCTTCAGACAACTGCCCCTTCATACCCAGGGAACATCTCTCAGTCCTAGACTATACCACTTTCTCCACACCGGCCCCGCCCCAACCACATCCCAGCCCTTTGGAAGTTTCACCTGCACACTTTAGTCACAAAACCTAGTGATTTCATTGCTCACTGCTCTATCTACCTCCCCATCTCCATGGCCACCATCCCGAACAGTATATCATTGCATCTGGTCCCCATAGCCACAAGAGCCACACAGCAAAAGTTCTGAGATTTAGCTCAGATACTGTTACTCTTCAGCTTGAAACTCTTTGAAGCTTAAAATAAAGACCAGTCTTCCTCTAATCCCAACAGGACTCCACCACCACTAACACCATGACTTTGGAGCCCAAGTCTGTAGCTGTCTCAGCCACACCTTGAAACATAATCATCACCCCACACACACACACACACCCCACCCCAACCCCTGCCTCAGCATGGGAAGTTCTTTCTTTCCAGTTCCTGGAATACTCCTGGTCCTTCAGATCTAGGCTATCTGCACCGCTGTTTCCTCCTCTGCAGGCAGTTCCTGTTCTCACTGGCCAGTTAACTCCAGGTCTCAGCACAGATGTCATCTCCTCAGGAAAGCCTTCTGACCATCCCCTCCCTTGGCCTTTGTCAATCTGTTTTATTTGTTTTGTTTGAGGCGGTCTTACTTTGTAATCCAGGCTGACCTGAAACTCACTATATAAACCAGATTGGCCTCAAACTCACAGAAATCCTTCTCCCTCAGTCTCCCAAGTGCTGGAGGCTGCACAGGCCACCACACCAACCTTCAGTCTTTTCAATCAGACTTTCTTAAAACCCTGTGGTGCCCATAAAAAATGTGTATTCTTGACTGATTTTGGCCTCTCAGCCTCTCTTCCTCACCATAAACTCTAAGCAGACACCGCTTTAGCCTTGCTATTTCGATTGTATTTCCAGTGCCAAGACTGTGCCTGGTGTGTAACAGGTATTTGACAGATATAGTCTGCAAGAATTCAGGGTAGTGGGGTTGGGGGAGCATGCTTCTTGTTTGCAGAGATCTGACAAAAAAAAAAAAAAAAAAAACAGAAAGCTGGAGTTGTACTGAAGGTGTGTACAAAACAGCCCAGTGTTTTCAAAGGGCAATGCCTCTTCACTTGCTCTTCACTCAGTTGATTCATAAGACATTTACTCAACAAATGAGTGTCCTTCCTGGTTCCAGTCTAGAGAGGAGAAAACATTTACTCATAAAGAAATTTAAAGGGGGGGGGGGACTGGGAGTAGATATGATCAAGATTCATTGTATTACATGTATGAAATACTCAAAGGCTAAATAAAAAGTAGTCTTTGAAAAAGAAACCTAGTAGGGCCTGGTGGCACATGCCTCTAATCCCAGCACTCAGGAGGCAGAGGCAGGCGGATCTCTGTGAGTTCAAGGCCAGCCTGGTCTACATAGTGAGTTCCAGGTCAGCTGAGGCTACAGGGAGACCCCGCCTCAAAAAGACCAAAAAACATACATACCCCTAAATTTCAACCCCAAGACCCACTCAGGAACTGCCTACCCCAACTCAGCCAGTAGATGAGCTACAGGGTGACTGAACACATGGTTTCGACATGTCCTGCTCCCACACTGGTCACTCAAGAGAAGACATAACATCTGTACTTAAAGGAGGAGACCATCTTCCCATATTCCTAAAAGCTTATAGGCCATAGCACCGAGTACACTGTAGCTCCCACTCCCAGCCCTTCCCAAGCCCATCATTCTTCGAAAAACCACTCTCCACATCCCTTCTACAACCTGAGCCAAACTAGCTGCCTGGGTTGGTCATAAGACTGGGCAGGCCCTGTAGGCTCCATTATTTTGCATACCCTACAGGGAACAGCCACCCCAGGGACAGGTGCTGCAGATCCCAGACTCACATGCTGCCAAGAAACCTGTCCCCCATGAGGACACCCAGGGCATGCCACACAGCTCCAGGTCCCACAAGAGGCACCCCACCCATCTGCCACAAAGACAAAGATCACCAGAAACAAAGGACACACACACACACACACACACACACACATGCACACACATAGGTTCTCAAAGTCAAAAGCAAATACCAACACTTGGTGCAATTTCAAATCAAACAGCGGGTCTGGTGTTATCTTTAAATAGGTTTTGAAACCATCCTAGTGGGACAACCGCCGTGTGGTCATGTCAGGAGCGTTTTGAATTCTGAACCCACGCTGCCTCCGCCCTCCTCCCACCGGCGCCGCAGTTGCCAGGCGCATTTCCCAGCCTCAGGACGCACGCTGCCGGGAGCAAGCACGGCCACTCCTGCCAGCGCGACACCCGCAGGTGCAGAAGGGCCAGCCAGGGCAGCCTGAAGAGAGCAATACCAACCTTTAGGATCCCAGTTCACCTGCTTTCTTGGCGTCTCGATTGGAAATTTCATTGCTCCGTTGCCCAGAAGGGAATGAAATTAAACGAATCAGAATAATAATAATGATAATGATAATAAAGTCTTCAAGCTTTACAGCGCGTCAGTACAGCAGACAAACAGGACACTTTGCAAGGATGGGGAGCCTTGGACTGACTCCGTAAGGAACCTCAAAGAAAGACAGGTGGGAAAATACCAGCTGAAGAAAGCACCAGACACTGCTTGGGTATTTGCACCGGTTAAGGGGGTGACCAGCAGGCCCGCCCGGGTGGGTGAAAGAAAAAAGTGAGATCGGATGCTAAGGATGCTGAGGCTGGCTGGGGAGGATGAAAGAGCCGGGCTACTTCCGCTGAGGCGTAGTCAATAGATGCGGGGCTGAGCAGCTGCCCGGCTGAGGCTGGGGAGAAGCCCACCGCAGTATCCCTCGGGTCCCCGAAGGCGTGTTCGCACCCCGTCTCGCACACACACACACACACACACGCGCGCGCATACACGCGCGCGCGCACATGCACACACACTCCCGGCCGCGCTCTCGAGCGGACACGTCAGCCTCGCTCAGCCGCGCACTGCACATTCGCCCCACCCCAGTGGCGGCTCCTCGCCCCTGGGCGACGCCCCCCACTCCCCACCCCCGAAAGCTATTGGACAGAAGGATGGCGCGGCGCCCAGGGGAGCGCGCGGCCAGGGTGACCCTCCCCACCGCGCGCTGCAGGTGCCGCGCGGCGGCGGGAGGGCGCGGGGCGCGCGAGGATCCTGGATGCTCGGCCCCCGGCAATGGGCGGTGGCGGGCCTGTCCTCCTCCGGGTGGCGGGAGCGGCGAGGAACGAGAGGAGGGAGCGCCAGCTACTTACTGGCAAGGCCGGCCGGCTGGCGGGCGGGCTGCGAGGCGGCCGTGGCGCGCTCGGTGGAGTTGCAGCCGGAGACACGCTTGGCTGCCTGGAAGGCGCTGCAGGAGGCGGAGGAAAGGGCCTGTCGCGGCCCCGCCGCGGACCTCGGCCTGGAGGGTGACCTCTTTTCACCGCTCCCACCCCGGACGCCTCCTCGTCCTCTTTTGTCACTTCATTTTTTACACTCCGCTCCTCCTTCGCGAGCCTGGTTCTGTCGCTCGAGTCCCGAACCCATGTCCCCACCGCACTCCGGAGAGAAGGAGGCCGGTGCCAGCCATGAGCCTTTTGTTCTGGGACCCGCTGCTTGGCTTCGGCTGCGATCCACCTTCTGTAGCTACCTCCCCAGGCGCAGGTTGGTCCCTTTCCCAGCGACCAGAGCCTGACTGCGGCTCCCACTTGGAGGCTCAGGAGAGAGGCTGGGAAGGGCCATAGAGGCCCTGGGGGAAAGTGGAGTTGCTAAGTCCAGGCGACTCTGAAAAGCTAAAGAGATGACCCAGGGAGCACTTGGGAACCGGCACAGGTAGATGCAAGGAGACCCCAGCCATGAGAGTCAAGGCGATGCCTCACCTCCACACACCCTGTCCTGGAATCCCTACCGGGATTCATGGTAAGGCAGATAGTGCTGAGATGCTCTTGAGTGAGCCACCGCCAAGTATCAACATAAATGCTGCTTACAAGTTCCCTGGGATGCCTAGCAACAGAACCTTGCATATAATAGATGCTCAAGAAATGCTTGCTAACTGAAGGATGAATTGCAGGTCACCATGTTGGATAGAAGTCCTTCAAGTCAGTACCCTTGTTTGTAGATAAGATTACTAAAGTTCATTGTTCATTCAGTATACGCACAACTAAATTGTGTACCACCACTGTGCCAAGTGCTGGCTGCATGGTAGACAGTAAGACAGAGATGGATCTTTCCTTGGGTGGAGGGAAGGTCAGATTAGATGGGTGGTTGTTACCTTCACTCATGAAAGAAGAAAATGGCAACACTCCATCCCCAAGTCTGCAGCTATGGTCTAAAACCCCTAAGCTTACATGGCACTTGGGTCACCATCATCATATCCTCCACATACAGACCCAGGTCTCTAAGTCCAAGGGAAAGATCTATGGAGATCCACCATGGGAAATATAGGGAAGTGCTTTGTCACTGACTCCCCAAACAGGAACCTTATGTTCTCCTAGCCCATGTTCAAGCAAAACCAGCCTGCTACAAAGGTACCACTCTGACTCCTCCGACCTTACAGTGGGTTCCCCAGGCGCATTCAAGTTGACTTCTCTGGGCTGTCTTCACACTTTCCCTCCTTGAATTGTGAGGATGAACAAGAAGTGAAAAAAGACAGTTTCTGCTTCTTCCACATGTGAGCCCCAGACACACCAGTATATAAGGAAATTCTTTTCCCAAGTTCAACCAAAAAAGCACTTTCAAGCGTCACCCCCCCCAGTCATTGCAATGCCATGTGTCTATTTCCATCAGAATCTGAGAAGCATGCCTTCTCTCCAGAATTCTCCCAAGATAGAGACAAGACAGTTTATCAAATGCAACTTCACCTCTTGTTTCTTCTTCCTCAGGAGCTTTCTCCATCTCTGTGAGTAAACTCCCACTGGCCTCCCTTTAAGCATGACAAGACTACAGCTTAGGAGGATAAAGAAACACTCCCAAGGTCACAAGACAGAGATTTAGACCCAAGTTTAACTGATCCAAAGACCCATAGTTTCTATACCAAAACCTTGGGGCCCAGGACCCATGAATTTGACCAGAACAGTTCTTTTGAGTAATGAAGATCCAGATATTAACTATCCAACCTCCAACCCCTCCTCCTTTGTAAAATAAATTGGGCTATCCTCAAATTCTGGGGTCAACATTAGGGAACTCATTCACTGCCCAAGGCACAGTTCAGTGGAACAAAATGCAATCTTCAGATGCATCACCATTCAGCCAATCAACAAACACTGATCACCCCTTGTGGGCAAAGCAAGTTGCAGGTCTTCTTTAGAAGTGATTTTGACCCCTGGATAATGAGAGACCCCCCTCGCTCAAACAGCACTAGGACAGTTACTAGGCAGCTGGGGGATTTGGGGTGGACTCTGTTGGGGTAAGCAGACCTGCTGCCCGGGTTCATCTTGCACTGGTCACTGGCTGTACATCACCGGATACCTCCCCTTCCCTTCCATTGGCCACCCATCTCTGGGGCTTTCTCTTACCTCCACTTGCATTGTCCCTTTTCAGGATGTCTTCAAAGGCAAGTTTATGGGGGGGGGGCGTAAAAACTCCAACAAAAATAAATAAATCCCAATACCCTCTCTCCTCCAACGTGCATGAAATCAAATGTAATTCTTCCATAATTACAGAGTGCAAGATCCCCAACACACACACACACACACACACACACACACACACACACACACCAAAAAAGCACCTTAACACATTAGCCGGTTGTGCTCCTCTCACCCCCTTCCACCACCTTCAGCCCTACCCTTTGGTTATTTACAGATTGATTCCACTTACCCAAAGGAGGAGGGAAGAGGTGAGCTATGCACAAAACCTGCCAAGCTAAGTGGTTGGGTCTCGCGCTGCACCACCGCAACTTCCATGACTATGGCTGGGGGCAGGATAGGTCTGATGGAGAGAGCCGGCCTCCGGTTCCTGCGGCAGGAAAAAAAAAAAAAAAAAAAAATGCATCTGGCGCAAAGCCTCCCTGCACTCGTGGTCCCCGAGTCAGGAGCCCTGGACTGGCGGCGGCCGCATCCTGGGTGCTTTGGGACACCCGCCCAGATCCCTGCAGCTCAGAGGCTGCCCCGCCGCCGCCGAGCGCAACAAGAGCTACCGCACTCTTCAATGTTCGCGGCGTGGCGGACGTGGGAAGGCTTGGGAAACCCCAAAACCGCAAACATCTCCGGTGGCGAAGTTTGCCTGGAGTTGTCTGGCTCTTACCCCCTGCCCCACGCTGCATCCTGCGCAGACAGTGAGACCCAGGGGGCAGCTGGTTGCCTGCAGGGTGGGACATCTCCGGTGCAGGGAGCAAACCGCTCAGTCAGAGAATAGCTGGATTCTCTTCCGAGGTGAGGCAGGAGAATTTCCTAGGACAGTGTATTTCAGGGAGTGATAAAGCAACTTGGGGAATACTGCTTAGCGTCGGTCCAGAAAACAGAAAAGGGGAGGAGGGGGTTCTGAACAGAATCTACTTTAAATTCGTAATATCACAATGAATTCATGGACCCGCCTAGGATTGTTTCCCTTGGATTTGGCCATTCCTCCCTGAAAATCCCGAAGAAATTCCAGCGCTTCACATCGTTCTCGCACCCAAGTCGTTCTTTCAAAAGAACTGCAGTCCGGTTTGCTTGTCATTTTATGAAGATATCCCCTACACACACACACACACACACACACACACACACACACACACACTGTACTCCCAACCTTTAGGAAACTCACGCGAACTTAAACTTCTACCAGAACTGTTTTCTTTTTCGGAGCAATGTTTCCAGGTTGTTCTCAGCATTTAATCATTCCTGTATTCCTACGTTCGTGTCCCAACCAGCAGCTGCTGAAATCTACCCTTAAGTGTATGTGTCTCTAATCTTGGTCTGTGTTTTGGCTTGGAAAAGCCAGAGACACATCGATCCGCAGCAAAAAGGCAGAGGGTGTCGGATATCCCTGGAAACGTGTAGCTGGGCTGCCCAGTAACAAACTGCCTGCTACATCCTGCAGAGCTATTTTCATGAGTCAAAGCTTGCTTTGGGGAATTACCGAGGAAGCATACTATGAGCTCCCAAGAAGTTGTAATTAAAGCTTCAGGCTGATGAACATGTTCATAACCAGAAACAGTGTTTCCTTTCCTTGTAAGTGTTCCCTGTTTTAAATCTTAGCCCTTAAGAAAATCTTTAAGCTCCACTGGGCAGCATGCCAGACATCTTAGCTAAAATGTACAGCCATAACGTCACTTCTTTTTTAATATTGTATTTATTATTTTTATTTTATGTGTTTGAATATGTGAATGTAAGTGCACCCGAGTTTTGCAATGCCCACAGAGGTCAGAAGAGGGCATCTGATCCCCTGGAACTGGAGTTACAGATGACTGTTAACAACCATGTGGGTGCTGGAAACAGAATCCAGGTCCTCTGCAAGAGCAGCCAGTGCTCTTAATTGCTGAGCCAGCTCTCTAGCCCTAATCCCACTTCTTGTAACAAGTTACAAAGTGACTCCTTTTCTCTGGGTTATCACCAAAACATAAACCCAAGTTACTTTTTAAGAGTCTAGTCTGAGCTAGAATTTTTTTTCCTAAACTTTTTATTTTGAAACTTTTCAACCAGGGCTTTCATCCAAGCTACTCAAGAGGCTGAAGCTGAAAGATCCCAAATTCAAGATCTGCCTGGGCTACAGAACTAGTCAAGGCCAACCCGGAAAACTTAGAGAGACCGCGTTACAAAATAAGTAATTTTTTAAAGGATATAGCTCAGAGGTAGAGCACTTTCCTAGCATGCATGAGGCCTTAGATTTAATCCTTAGTACAACAAGTCAAAAAAAAGAAAAAGAAAGGAAAGAAAATTCTCAGAGAAAAATTATAGGTGTTTGGTAAAAATCAGTGCTATGGGGACTAAGGAGATGGCTCAGTGGGTTAAAGCACAAGAATGAGGATCTGAGTTCAGATTCACAGAAACTAAAGCCAGAGGTGGTAGCACACAACCGTAAGCCCAGTTCTCCTACTGTGAGATAGGAGGTGGAAATAGGAGTCTCTCTGGAAGCTCTGGAGCCAGCTAGCCTGGTCTATGCTCCAAACAAGATGCCTTGTTTCAAGATTGAAGATGAGGACTGATAGTCACCAGAGGTTGCCCCCAACCTCCCAACACACACCCATATTCACACACACAAACACTTATCACACACACACACACACACACACACACACACAAACCAAAACAAAGTTTGTTTTTTAATCACTGCTGTGGTTTAAATGTTTGTGCCCTCCAAAAGTCATATTAAAATTTAATCCCTATGGGGCTAGAGAGTTGGTGCAGTGGTTAAGAACACTGGTTGTTCTTGCGGAAGACCTAGGTTTGAATCCCAGCACCCACATGGTAGCTAACAAGTGTTGGTGACTCCAGTCCCGGGGGATCTGACAGCCTCGTCTGACTTCCGCAGGCATTGCACAACACGGGTGTACTTACCTACATGCAGGCAATACACGCATACAAATAAAAAATAAAAATAAATTTTTTAATTTAAAAAAAAAGATTTAATCCCTAATGTAATATTTTAAAGAGGTAGGACCCTTAGAGGGTAATTAGTACAGGAAAGCTCCCCCCCTCCTTAATGGGATTAGTGCCTTTGTGAAAGGGCTTGCAGGAGCCAGGTAGGCCCTTTTGCCTTGGGCCACAAGAGAACCTAGCAAAGGCACCATCTTTGGAAGCAGAGGCAACTGCTTACCAAATATCAAATTTGCTGACATCTGGATCTTGCACTTCTCAGCCTAAGGAACTTGAGAAATAATTTCTATTTTAAAATTACCCAGTCTAAGTTGTTTTGTTACGTAGCACAAAGACAACCAGGATCTAATCAAAGACTGCATTTGATTGTTGTGTTTATATGGTGTATATTTTTGGTGACCACTAGAAACTGATTTCTGGGGCACCCATGGATACCAAAATGCAAGAATGTTCAAATTTCCTGGAACACAGAAACATATTTGTATATAAGACGAAGTCATCCTCCCTTCCCCTTTAAACCATCTCTAGATTACTTATAACACCATAACATCTAATGCAATGCAAGCGCTAGCTGAGCAGTCATAGACTGTGTTGTTTGGGGAATAATGACAAGAGAGAAATCTGAACATGCTCAGTACAGATGCAGTTGTTTTTCAATACTTTCCATCTAAGGGTGGTTGAATCAGTGGAAGTTAAGTCCACAGACAAGGAAGGCTACATTCTATATGGCTGTAGTCTAGAATCCTCCTCCTCCTCCTCCTCCTCCTCCTCTCCTCCTCTTCCTCCTCCTCCTCCTCCTCCTTCTCCTCCTTCTCCTCCTCTTCTAATATTGATGGATTTTAGGGTTTTCTTTGGTTTTGGGTTGTGGTTTTTTGTTATTTGTTTTGAGACAGTCTTACTTGGTAGCTCAGGCTTGCCTGGAATTCACTATATAACCCAGCCTAGCCTCAAATTCATGGTAATCCTCCTACCTTAGTCCCCTACACGCTGGGATTATAGGCATGAGCTACCACACCCAAGCATAATTATTGATGGTTTTTAAAGGAGTACAAATTCGTGTAGTATGGTGGCAACCACCTTTAAGCCCACAACTCAAGAGGAGGCAGAGGCATGTGAATCTCTGTGAGATCAAGGCCAGCTTGGTCTGCATAGCAAGTTCCAGGCCAGCCAGCGCTACATGTGAGACCCTCTCCCCCGCCCCAAAATATCCCAAACTCAGTTTCTTTATAATGATGTTAAATGTCATGCTATATGAAAAAGAAGAAATATTTCCATATCAGCAAGTAGTTACATAAGTCATCACTTTCTATCAACTCAGTCTCCATGTCAATATTCTCAGAAGACAATTATATCCCTTTGCCCAGTTTCTCTCTTCCTTAACACAAAAGTTACTTTTGTTTCTTTTTTAACATTTTTTATTTTATTTATTATTTTTATTTTATGTGTATGAGTGTATTTCCTGTATGTATGTAAGTGCACCCGAGTTGTGCAATGCTCATGGAAGTTAGGAGAGGGCATTGGATCCCCTGGAACTGGAGTTACGGGCATTTGTTAGTCATCTTGTGGGTGCTAGGAATTGAACCTAGGTCCTCTGCAAGAATAGCCAGTGCTCTTAACCTCTGAGCCATCTCTCCATCCCCACTTTTGTTTCTTATCCCTCCCACAAAGGCCATGTTTCAGTGATAAATGAATGTTTTCACACACACACACACACACACACACACACACACATACACACGAAATTGATAGGCACAGATAGCATTTTACTGAATTTTAAAATAAAAACCTTATGTGTTTGAATATGTGAATGTATGTAAGTGCACCCGAGTTTTGCAATGGCCACAGGGGTCAGAAGAGGGCATCTGATCCCCTGGAACTGGAGTTACAGGGGAGTGGCAAAGGCCACACACTATAAAAATAATGTCTGGTTTTCACGTCAGCCTGAAACTTGAAGGCAGGCATGTCTTTAATACCTGCTTATGTATGAGAAAATCTTATTCCCAGAGTCTTTCAGCTTGGCAGAATTGAAAATCCTTTAGAGGGACTTACTGTCTGGGAATATTGGCAGGTGCTTTTCCCATAAGGCAATGACATAGTCTAACCAAAGAAAAAGGTTACTCATAGCAAGTGGTACATAGCCTCAGCTTCCAATGGGAAAGAATGAGAAATATGTTTCATTTTTGCTGTTTTTAAAGCTGATACTTTGTTTGGTTAAACATTATTGGAACAAGTAAGGCATAGTACATGCCTTTAATCCTAGCACTCGGGAGGTAGGGGCAGGCAGATCTCTGTGAGATTGAGGCCAGCCTGGTCTACATAGCGAGTTCCAGGTCAGCTGTGACCACAGGGGGACCCTGTCTCAAAAAGAACAAAAAAAAATTATTGGAATAAATGTAATGTTAGAACTTTCCTCTCTTGCCACTAAGTCATTTGAATGCTTATTGAATCAGGAAAAAGAAGTCACTGCAAAATCTTCCTGGTTCAATTTTTCTACCTTTAAGTAACATTCTAACACATACAGTCATCTGACTTTTAAATAAATATAGTTAAAAAGATGCCAAACTCTCTTTATTGAACCAAGGACCTAGGCAAGCACTCCACCATTGAATTATATCCCCAATCCATATTTTTGCTTTTTATTTTGAAAGAACGTTCTCTATAAGTTTCCCAGGCTGACCTAAAATTCATTCTGTAACCCAAACAGGACTTGAACTCCTAATCCTTCTAAAAAGTATCCACAGAGTTGGATTTATAGGCATGTACCACCAGGCCCAGCTTCCAAACTCTTTATTAATGAGCTTTTCCAAAATAAAACAGATCTCAGTGAAGTAAAATCTGCTTTTTTACTTCTAATCTAATTTTCTTTAAATACTGAGGTTTTTAATTTTTATTTATTTTTATTTTTATGTGTATGAGTGTTCTACCTGCATGTATGTGAGTGTACCCATGTCATGTAATGCCCACAGAGGTCAGAGATGGTGTCGGATCCCCTGGAACTGGAGTTACAGATGGTTGTTAGCCTCGGTGTAGATGCTTGGAATCAAACCTAGATCCCCTCCAAGAGCAGCCAGTGCTCTTAATGGCTGAGCCATCTCTCCAGTTCCTTTATGCCCAATTTAAATCTCTTCCTTCTTTAAGTTTTCCATTACTTAGGTGGAAAAAAAATCAGTATCCTTCCAATAACGTTTATCAGTTATAAATTAAATTGTTCTGCATTCTCTTTGCAGCCAATAACTCTTTCCACCCCTTTATCAACAGTATAAGTACATGGCCAACTCATATTCTTGTCAGGGAGAGGGGTCTATGTGTAGGTGAGTGTAGAAACCAGAGGTCAACCTTAGTAGGTTCCTTAGGCACTTGCTGGATCCAAGGGCTCCGCGGTTCTTGGCAAGAGTGCTGTTTGACAAAGTTCCAGCCGAAAGCCGATGACCACTGCTCTTTTGGTGGATATCCCTTCCCCAGTTACTCCTGGTTTTTGTAATTTGTATAACCTTCTCTTCTTTAAGTACTCTGATAACCAACTCTGATGATGGAATGGGAAACTAAACCGGGGAAATCTCTGCCTTTAGCAGAATTATTATGTTACTGAAACAAAATTAAAGTAATAAGATAGACAACTTCCTCCTATGACTGTGGATCTCGTTTGGAGATTAATAACAGGGATCGGTTTCCCCCAAAAGGAAAATATAGCATGCAATAGACGCCCTGCTGCCTTTTACTGGAGTTTATGATTTTAACCCTAAATGAGGAACTATTGAGACTAAGTTTGGTATAAGGAAAAACTGTTTGGCTTAGGGAAACTCCTTCTTAGATAGAAAGATTAGCTAGGTCACTAAAAATCTGGTGGTGCATGACCTCTGAAGAAAAATTGCCTATTCTTTTACAAAGACTAAAAGTGATTCAAAAAGCCCTTAAAGATAAATGGCAACAAAATAATAAAGGATATTGAAATAGAGAAAATAATCATATAACTCAAAGAGTATAAAACGTTCAGGAAGAAATAGCAAAAGGGAGAGGAAAAAGATAAATTGGAATATTGGTTAGACAATAAATAAGAGTTGGTTATTCCCATTCCCATGAGAAAAATAATTCTCTCAAATATACACACCTACCTGTAAATATTAAATTCAAAGAATTAAAGGGCAAATGGGGACAGGCTGTCTTACACTTCTATGGTAAAATAGAAACCGCAAGGCTATAAAGAAAACAATGAAGACGTTGCTTGGCTGTGTTAAGAAAAGGTTAATCATTGAACTTTGTACTTTCCTTTTACTGTGATTATTGAAAAATATTGTACACTGAGAAATACTGTGCAAACTCATGGTTTGATTTATGGTCTGATGCTTTACTGCTATTGTAAGCGTTCTAATTAGAAGGCTGGTTTTTTAGAAGTAGAGAGAGAGAAGAAAAAGAAAGAAGATATTCGGGCTGACCTACCCCGAGCAGGTGGTTCCTGGTATAGTCATTTCTACTGCTGCAGTTACCTTCACCCCTTCAGGCCCCGGACTCAGCTGGAGCTGGACTCCAGCAAGCACTATCCATGCACTTTGCTTTCTGAAACTATGTTCTCATTGGCCTGGAACTTGACAAGTTCTAGGCTGGCTAGCCAGGGAACCCCAGGAATCCACCTGTCTCCTCCTCCCCAGCACTGGGACTACAAGTGTAACCAGGGACCTCTACAAGAGCAGTAAGCACTCTTGACTGCTAAGCCATCTCTTCAGCCCCAATATAATTTTCTTTAAAACATCTTTTTCACTATAGATACCAGAAAAGAAAATTGAAATGTCTATTCCTTACTTACCTATAAACCAAGGATCAGTAATTAAGTATAAAATATTTTCCCAAGTTCCATACACTTTAAACAACCACCCATTGCAGTCAGGAATACTGCTGAGCAAGTCAAGCACAGAACTCTATTCCTCACCTATAAAATGAGGCAGTAGGTATTCTAGCTAGCTCTACTTACAAGATTATTGTAATGAGGCAGTGGATAGGAAAGTGTTCTATAAACCACACAGAGATTTATGGATAAAAGTACTCATCTTTATGATATTTGCACTATGGATTCTTCTGAGTCTCCGTCAGGCATGTAACAACCACTTTTTAAGAATGTGCCATGTATTTCTCATAACAATCCTAGAAGATTGGGTGCTATTGTTGTGATTACACTTAAAGGTCTGATTGTACTAGGCCCGCAAACATTTATTGAAGAGCATGAAGCCTGAAGAAGCAGTGCTTGTCCACAGAGACATGGTTAGCTAGAGATGTAAGTAGAAGACAAACCAGAGCTGTCTGACTGAGGTCCAGGACCCACCAGTCTCTAGTCAAATTATTGTTGCCCATGTACAGTTGATTCAATGAAGTTGCTTTGATAGACTCAATCTTACTCAAAAATGCAGTTGAGGCAAGGGCATGATGGTGCATGCCTTTAATCCCAGCACTCAGAAAGCAGAGGTTAGTGGATCTCTGTGAGATGGAGGCCAGCATGGTCTACATAGCAAGTTCCAGTCCAGATGGGGCTACAAGGAGACCCTGTTTCAAAAAAACAACAAAAAAATGCAGTTGAAACTATCTTAACACTTTCCCATCTTATAACCAACTCCCCACAACCAAGTACTGTCTCCCTAAAAAAATATATTTTCTGTGTTTAGAAAACTAACAACTATAGACAGTGTTCTTCTCATCCTATGGGTATCTGTGCTTGAATAGCAGGTGACCCTTTAACCCAAGGCAGTGAGCAATAAAGCTTAAATTATAAGGCATAATCAAACAAATATAAGAAATACCAGGGGAAAGTAAACGAGGTGACCTTTGTCATGTCCCTGAAATCCCACAACACCTGCAACCACCTCCAATGCATACTTACTCACTTATGCATTTTCGTTGAAATTTCTTTGACTTTTAATCCCATCCTTTATATATGACCACATTGCATTGCTCACCCTACTCTCCCTTTCAGTATTTGGTTAATAATACTGAGTCTAGAGAAAGAATCTTTCTAGTGCATATAGTATTCCTATATTTAGATTTTGATACTATATCACCCATCTAATATTACTCATCTATATTGAAATATTAATTCATTCAACCCCACAAAATAATCAATAAACTGTACTGCTCTTTTCATCAGCAATCAAATCTCTGTTAATAACTAATTTCTAAGACTAATATATCCCTTATGAAAGAGCATTCTTTTTTATTTCTCTACAAGTTTGAGTTATCATATTTCAAGAAGACTTTCAGAAGAAGCCTGTGGTTGGGTTCCCAAAAGTTATGGCTATAATCTTTAGTTAGAAAGAATCCAATACTTTTTTAACCCTTTAACAATGATCATCCCCGCTATCCAATGTACCATAGTAAAGTCTCAGGTAGTCAGAACTCACCCAATTAAATCTGCTACCATCAGAGTCTTAAAAGTGTAGAATACCACATTTTCTAGTACATAAACAAGATCACTGTAAATCAGGATGACCACTGACAGTCTAATGTGATAGACTATTAAGCAAAGTCATCACTGGAGAAAGGTGCCCCCTTGAGACACACAGTGGCTCTTGCTTGACTTGGACACTGCCTTTTCTTACTCTGACGAAGGACTTTCCTTTAGAATGATGGCAGGAAAGCCACAGGAAGGGTAAACTGACACCAGGAGGCACAGTAATATGTCTAGAACTTGGATTGAATTTCTGGTCTCACTAAATCCTTCAGTCTGGTGCCTGTACAAAATGCACAAAACTGAACAATTATATGATCTAGCACTTTCTATGATGCACACCAATAAGAACAATGAGCAGGAATATATGATGAATTCTAACACTCGAGATTAAGGGGTGGATTACTGTATGTTGTCGATGAACATATGTATGAACATATGTTCAACTGTATGTTGAACAACTGTATGTTGTTGATGAATTCATTTTAGATTAGCTTGAGGGAGAAAACATTATTATGTTTGTCATTTCTGGCCATTTTTAGCTTCTCATTTTCTAACTTTTTCTAATTTCTATTTTTCTCTATTGGAAAAACATCAAAATATAAATCAGCAACATCATAACAATGTTCTTTCCTTGAAATAAAAAATTAAACTTGAGCTTAATGTAAAACAATTTCTCATTGTTTTAGAGCTATGAATGCTGAAAATAATAAACTTAATTCTAAAATATTGAGTGGATTCATACTCTGTCTCTGGCCAGCTAAGCAACTTGCTGTTTTATCAGGAAATCTAAAGAAAGGACAAGAAACACATACATTTGTGGTGATTGCTTTTACTTTGTTCTACTCTACCCTGGGAGATAACATCATCTATTATTTTCTGAGTTCAGTGCTAGAAAATTTTATTTGAAATATAGGCTCATTGGAGATAGGATATTTTCCTAGCAAATAGAATTTTAAAAGCTGACAACAGAGACTTCATCTATTGAATTTTATTTCAAGGGGAAGTAATTTGGAGTTAATGTATTTATCCAATCCTCTGCTTTTTCTCCATGGAAAGCTAGAGAGCTTTACAATGTTTCCAACACTTATGGAGATCTTCAGTCCATTATAGATGCCATTCCTTCATAAATTCTGGGTTTGGATCGGACTAGTGAGAAAAATGAATCACGAGATTATGAAGGAATTGTAGAAGGAATTGTAGAAAACATGGAGTAGAAGTTTTTAACTTTCTTGGTGTCTTATTCTGTTTTCTGTTGCTGTAACAAAATACTTGAAATGAAGTAGTTTATAAAACAAAGCTCTTTATTTAGCTCAGAGCTCTGGACAAAGCCCAGGAGCATCTCTGGTATCAGTTTGGTATTGGAGGAGAGTCTTTTGCTGCATTATAGCATAGCAGAGAGAGCCTGGTGTGGCAAAATAGAGCAAGCCAGCAAGAAAGAGCTTACTTTCATAACACAGCTACTCCTGAGGTAGTCCATTAATCCACAAGTGGATTAGTCTATTTATGGGGACAAAACTTTCATGCCCCAGTCACCTCCCCAAATTTCATCTCTCCTATGACATTAGCATATGACAATGAGGATTATATTTGCAAAACACAAAACTGGGGGAGCATTTTAAACCATTTATAAATTTAGTTATAAATTTCAACTATCTAAACTTCTCAATTTAGATGTATTACTGTTAAACAAGTATTTATGATATACTTGTTCTTTATTTCTTGAACTCATTCCACCACCTTTTCTCTGATTGGCTTCCATTAGCACCTTTAAGCTTGTCCTCAACACTGTCTTCCTCATATCTCTCAGTCAAAACCTTCCCCCACCCCCCACTTAAGACTCATTATGCCAGATATGTCTGCTTTGACCTATGTTGCTGTGACCAAATATCATACTTAAATAATACAGGATGAAGGATTATTTGGGGCTCATGTTTTCAGAGGGTTCAGTCCCTGATCCCTTGGCCCCATGAGCCTGCACAGAACTTCATAGTGGTGGGAGCATATGACTGAAGAGACCTGTTCATTTCATGACAGGAACTAGGTCAAAGAGAAATACGGGTACTGAGCTGGCTTTCTCATCTCCCTTCTGAACCCACAGCCCAAGGGATGGTGCCACCCACATACCAAATGAGTCTTCCTCCTTCAGCTAATCCTCTGAAAATGCACTCACAGACACACCCAGAGATGTGCCTCACCCATCCCATAGGCATTTCTTAATCTAATCCAACTGACAATCGAAAATAACCATATTACACAGTTTTCTTCTATAAGATTCACTTTATCAGTTCTTTTTCTTTATTTTTTTTGCTGTTTCTCTAGTCTTCTGTATGTAACAAGTGCATGCTTGTTGTTATGAATATTTGCTGTTGTTGTTGTTGTTGGGGTTATTTTGCACATGCACTTTGTGCAGCAATAGAGATGGTAACAACCAATTTCTAGTCATCTCTGTCGCATAAACTGTGAGAACTTGAAGAAGTCATTTAGCCTCTCTGAGCTTTCTTTTTTAAATTTATTTTACTTTTTTTGATTTGTGTATGTGAGTGGGCACGTTTATGTGTTCCCACAGAGTCCAGAAGGTATAGGATACCCTGAAACTGGAGTTATCAGTAGTTGTGAGACACCTGATATGGGTGCTGGGAACTGAACTCCAGTCCTCTGCAAAAGTAACCAGCGTTCTTAACCACTGAGCCATGGCCTCAGTCCCCTTCTCTGAGCTTTTGTTGATCAATAAAGAAGGTTAAATTTTGAGATGTTGAGTCCTTCCTATGTATCTGTACTATCTCCATAAGAAAGGAATATCTTTTTTAATTTGTTTTTCTCTTCATACTGAGTCTATTTTTTTAGTGCTGTACAGAATACTCACTTAACAAATGCAGGCAGGGGCTTCTTTGTTCTAAGTTGGCTTCTGCCACTCCCACTACAAATGGAGCATGAGCCACATATCTGATTACAGCAGACCTTTGACTTCAATAAAGTCTAGATTTTTTAAAAATATTGCAAACTGTGTATCTTTGCAATGTCTCAATTCCTTCCCATAAGCAACATGTCTCATCCCTTGACTTCCCATGCGTGTTATGACATCCTTTTGGGGGGCTTTTTAAACTTTAAGTATAAGACTCATGATTTTTGCATCTATCAAGTCACACTGCTATTTTTTTCTCTTAATGATCTGGTCTAACGGTATCTTTATTTACAATTTCTATTTGCAGTTAGTTCTTTATTCAGCTATAGTTTGAGTCATGTTGATTCGTGGTTTCTGATATTGATTAAAAGGTACTTGGTTTCACAATCAGAACCAGAATTACATTTCTTTGTTTGGGTTAATTTTTCTTTGTTAAAAAAGTAACTCTGGGGCTGGAGAGATGGCTCAGCGGTTGAGAGCACTGGCTGTTCTCGCAGAGGACCTGTGTTCAAATCCCAGCACTCACATGGCAGCTGACAACTGTCTGTGACTCCAGTTCCAGGGGATCTGACAGCCTCTTTTGTCCTCCGAGGGCATTGCATGATACAGGTGCACTTACCTACATGTAGGCAATACATGCATATGCATAAAATAAAAATAATTTTAAAAAAATTTTTTTTAAATTCTATGTGGCACTGTCTCATATATAAAATTGCTCTACCCAGCCAACTGAGTCATATTCTACTGTAATAACATTACATAATCATAAGTGAAATAGGAATAATTTTCATGGAGTGATAGAAAGTGCCCATTCAAGAAGAAAAAAAATCACCCTAAAGTTCAAAACAATGCCTAACTAAGACTGTAGAACAAAATGTGTGCTGTTTCAGGACCTTGGACAGTAAAATGTACTTTGGCTGTGAATCCTCTTTTCAGACTGCACATAGTACTGTTTTTTCATCAGACGCAGTACTATCAGTTTGTTTTTTTAGACAAAGCGAAATTAAAATGGACTATTCAAAAGTGAAGAAAAGAAAGAGTATTTCCAGGTGCCTTACTCTCACCTTTCTAAAATAAATTTAACAGAAAATTCATTCCCAAATATTCTGATACATGAGGTGATTTGAATGGCAAGATGAAACCAAAACATGATCAAAAAACCTCAGACAGTGCAAATAAAAATTTCTGGGCCACATTCTGAAATTTGGATTCTAAATCTGTATTCTCTTCTTTGTTTTCCCCCACATGTATTTTCAGAAAAAGACCAACAACAAGCTTTTAAAACTGATCATGGAGAGTTTTTACAGCTGGGAGTGGTGGCACATGCCTTTAATTCAGCACTTGGGAGGCAGAGGCAAGAGGATCTCTGTGAGTTCAAGGCCAGCCTGGTCTACATAGAGAGTTCCAGGCCAGCTGGGGCTACAGGGAGACCCTATCTCAAAAAAAAGAAAGAAAAAAAGCTTCAAGGCATTGAGGAAACTATGCTGTGCTACAGTTGGGTGCTGAGTTGCTTCCTTAGCTGATTTGCTATTGGTTTTCATTTATAAAAAAACAATTACACAATTATGAAGAATTACAGGTGACCAGTATCCAAAGAAAAAAAGATGCTCAACCTCACTACTATTCAAGAAATACAAATTAAATAACAGGGGATTATTTTTTGTCTCTCAGATTGACAGAGATTAAAAAAGAATTCCAGGAATGTGAGGAAGTAGGCCTTTTCATGCACTGCTGGAGGGAATGCAGACTGCTACAAGGAAGGCAATTTAGAAATATGAACAAAAGTCTAAAAGCCATGATGAAACTGTGCATCTAACAACATGCACACAGATTCCCACTCATTGTTAGTGGGAAAGCAAGTTACCAAGTTACACAAAGACATGTTTGTGAAATTTAAGCATACATTCTGAAAGGACATATACAAAAATGCCATTATTTCATAAAATGGGATATGGATATGGATATATTTTATATATACAACTTTTTATTCAGCATGAGTTACCATTTCCATTTTTTAAAAAAATAACAGTTTAGGGCTGCCAAGATGGCTCAGCTAATCCACCAAGCTTGATGACTTGAGTTCAATCCCCAGGACCCAAATGGTGGAAGGAGAGACCTGACTCCTGCAAGTTGTCCTCTGAACTCCACAAGAACACTGTCTTCTGACCTTAGAGAGAGAGAGAGAGAGAGAGAGAGAGAGAGAGAGAATGAATAAAGAGTAGTAAAAACTAATTTGCCAGGGTTAAGGATGTAACTGAGTAGTAGAGTGTTTGCACACCATGAGCAAGACTCTAGCTAGGTTCAATCCCCAATATTGCAAAAATTAAATAAAATGATAATAATTTATTCAATCACCAACAGGCTCCTAGAGATAGAAGCTACATGTTTTTTTTCTCTTTCCAGATCTATATATGATGAATACAGCTTTGGCATGTTTAAGATACCGATGAGAAGCTGGTCGGGCTGGGCAGTCATGGGCAAGAAAGGAAGTGGGCTCAGATAAAGAGTTGGAGAATGAACTACCGGCAGCTCTGGTGTCCTAGAAGAATGTATTTATGCTGGAATCAATGGGCCACCATTTCAAGGGCAGAGTAATGAAGGGGCAATGATTAGATTTCCGAAAATTTTATTTTGCCCCTTTATTTACTCTGACTTCTGTGTGGAAAACAGGATAGAGTGAGGCAAGGTTAGGAGCTAGGAAGATCAGTCACCATCGTAGAAAGCAGTAGAGGAAAGTAAAGCATTGAGATTGTTGTTGGAAAGAAGTAGAAAGATAAGATTTAAGTTTTGGAAATAAAGATAATGGAACTTCCTTATGTAGCAAGGTAGAAAGGAAAAATGTCTTCAATATGCACACATTTCGTGTTAGGAATAACTCTGATGTAATTCTGTAATATAAAATTTACAAATACAAAACAACTTCTTTCAGTTAGTAATTTTAAAATCTTTTAATTGAAATATGTCATTGTCATATGTTGGATGGTGAACTAAAAAAAGAGATGATGGTTAATTCCTACCACCAACTTGATTAGATCAGGAAATACCCAAGAAAGGGGGCTGGGGAGTTAGTTCAATGGATAAAGTGCTTCTCGCACAAGCATGAAAACCTGAATTTGGATTCCTAGCAACAAAGTCAAAACCCAGGTGCATCAGTGTACATCTGTAATCGAAGTGCTAGGAACACAGAGATGCATGATGGTTAATTCCTACCATCAACTTGATTAGATCAGGAAATACCCAAGAAAGAGGGCTGGGGAGTTAGCTCAATGGATAAAGTGCTTCTTGCACAAGCATGAAAACCTGAATTTGGATTCCTAGCAACAAAGTCAAAGCCCAGGTGCATCAGTGTACATCTGTAATCGAAGTGCTAGGAACACAGAGATGGATGGATCCCTGGGGCTTGCTGGCCAACCAGTTTAGTTGAAATGGAGATATTCAGGTTCAGTAATAAACCCTGTCTCAACAAATAAGGTAGAGAGCTAGAGAGACGGCTGAGTGGTTAAGAGCATTGGTTTCTCTTCCAGGGTACCCAGGATTGGTCTCCAGCACCCACATCGTGGCTAACAATCATCCCTAACTCCAGTTCCAGGGAATCCAAGAGCCTTCTTTGACCTCCACAGTCATTGCTTACATCGGTGCACTTACCTACATGCAGGCAAAACACTCATACACATAAAATAAAAATTAATAAATAAAATTTAAAATAAAAGAGTGATTGAGGATGACACCTGATGACAATGTCTGGTACGTACACACACACACACACACACACACACACAGACACACACACATACACACAC
>NW_008347292.1:242305-256464 GCF_000622305.1 Nannospalax galili
CGTGGTATTCCAGACTGAATAAAAAATAAAAAGGAGAAAACTACTTGAATGCACATTTTTCTCCCTTTCTCTGCTTCTTGGTTCTCCATAAGGACCGAGCTACTCCCTCTGCCATGTCTTCCCTATCTAAATGCACTGTGCCTCTCAAACTGTGAACCAAACTATATCCTTCTTCCTATGAGTTGCTTTTTGTCAGATATTTGGTCACAGTGTCAAGAAAATAACTTGTACAAGTATCTTTGGAAGAGTAGGATGCAGGGATGCATACAGAAGAAGAGGACATGGTATGGCCATGGATGAGACTGGGCTGAGACAAGCCCAAGTTAAGCAATACCAGTAGCCACCAGAATCTGGAAGAGACAAAGAATGGATCCTTCCCTAGAACCCCTGGAGAGAGCTCAGCTCTACTGGAGTCCAGATTCCTGACCTCCAGAACTGTGAGAGATAAGTTTCTCACACTGTAAGCCACCCATCTGTAATAATTTCTAACGTCAACCACAAAAGCTTATCGAGACATAGTATAAAAACTTGCACAAATCCTGAGTGTATAGTTCAATGAATTATCACAAGGTAGTCATTACTTTTATCATTTTAAAGGAATCATAAATTTTATTCTTACTTTATGTGAATGTGTGTATGAGAGTGTATGTGTTATGTTTGTGTGGCATGTATGTATGCATGTGTGTGCATGCAGAGACCAGAGGAAGACATCAAGTGCCCTGCTCTGTTACTCTCTGCTCTATTCCTTTGAGACAGGATCTCTCATTGAAACTAGAGCCAGTTTAGCAGCCAGGAAACCCCAGTGATCCTCTTGTGTCCATCGCTTGCAGTGCTTGGGTTACAGACAAACGCAGCCATGCCAGCTTTTTACATGGATGGTAATGATTTGAACCCAGGTCCTCGTGCTTGCACAGCAAGCACAAAAGCAATATAATGAACTAGGTATGTGTACGTGTTCACATGTGTGTGCACATATGTATTAAGGCTTTACAGATGGATGGACTATTGATAAATTTTCTCCCTTGGTAGTTTTCATAGTACCTTTGACATTATGAAAGCTAGTTCTTAAGGAGAAGGCTTTCAGGTCAGTATCAGCTTAATTTCTCTGAGTCTTGTGTCTGAAGTAAGTGGTGTCTTCAGCAACAGGGTCTTACCTTCATGTTCTGGCAGGCAACCAAGAGCAATGAGAACAGTCTATGTTGTTTTAGAGATCTGTTGGAGCTCTCTGACCAAGAATTTAAAGGGATGTTTCCCTTGTCTGACACTGGGGTTTTGTTAGTGTATAGCTCCTGGGAGAAGCATTATCCCACTAAGCAGGGTAACTCCATTAAGTGTGTGTGTGTGTGTGTGTGTGTGTGTGTGTGTGTGTGTGTGTGTTTATGTAAGCCTCAAATTTCTGTATTAAAGAAACAAGGCTGAAGCTGGGTATGGTGGCACACAACATAATCCCAGAACTCGGGAGATGAAGACAGAATGGTCAGGAGTGCAAGGTAATCCTGAGTTACAAAGTGAGTTGAAGGCCAGCCTGAGCTACGTTCCACCTCATCTTCTCAAAACAAAAACAGAGAGACTATGTCATATGTTAATTCACCCTTGAGTGTCTTTAATAGATCTCACCTCCCCTGTGTTTCCTTCCTATGAACTGAAAATTGGAATCTAGAATTAATTTGGGTTTAATATTTTTTAATATTTTATTATTTTTATTATTTTATGTGTATGAGTGTATTGCCTACATGTATATGAGTGCACCCATGTCGTGCAATGCTACGGAGATCGGAAGAGGGCTTCAGATTCCCCTGAAACTGGAGTTAAGGACGGTTTGTACCCACCATGTGGGTGCTGGGAATCAAACCCGGGTCCTCTGCAAGAGGGATTTGCTACTCTGTACCTCATCACTGGGCATCTTTATGTGTGACCCTAAGATTGACCAGTGGCTTCAGGTATTGTCAAGCTTTTCTCACAGGTGCTTTACATCCATTTGTAAGCTCTGCTTTGAGCCATTATTTAGAGTTACAAAGTGATGATATTCCATTCTGATAATGTTTATGTATTTATTAGCTGGCACTTTATATAAAGAACTTTGCTTCATAAACTATTTTATTACCTTAAGGCAGAGTCCACATAGAAGAAACAGGATGTGTTCAATTCTTTCTCTTTAGATACATGTTTCCCCTGACATCCTCCAAAGATACTCAATGTGGTTTATTTGGTTTGCTTTATTGGCACTAGGAAATCATGAATTTTACTTTATTGAATTTTTTTGTCATTTTTTTGTCCAGAAGATACAGAGTACTATTTTCTTGCTTGTGTCTCCCAGAGTCAATATCTCAGCCAGTTTTTTAAAAAACCATCCCCTTGCAGCTCACGCGCAGCATTGGCTTTAGTCCCTCATAATAAAGAAGAAAATAGGGCCAGGATGGGCGAGTGAATGGCTGTACTCACTCACATGGTTGGTAACAGGATCCAGGTGAGATCCCAAGTCCACACTTTTCCCACCACAATGTAACCGAAATGACTTAGCTAGTGCCTTCCACATGCACACTGACTGCAGTGATCATAACAGCAAATACATTCATTTGTATTCGTCAGCTTTCCATCACTGCAGTGGTGACTTTTCTCATCATTGTGACAAAATACTTGTCTACAGCAATTTACAAGAGAAAGTGTTTACTTTGGTTGGTGGTTTTAAAGAGATTTCGGTCCATCCCAGCAGGCCAGTATGGTGGCAGAAGCAGGTCCACTGCCTGTGGCAGCAGCATGAGGCAGTGGCTGTTCATATAGCATAGACAGGAAGCAAAATGTGCAGGCTTGAACCAGAGGCAGGTATAGCTGTCACAGGCCTGGTCCTGACTGCCACTTCTGCCAACCCTAATCACTTCCTAAAGATTCCACCATAAGCTGGAGTCTGAGGGCTCAAAACATGAGCCTTTGGGGACATTTCTGATTCAAACCATAATAGATTACTGTCAGAAAATATCTGAAATAACTTACTAGAAGGAGGAAAGATCTGTTTTGGCTCATGGTTCCACAGGTTTCAACCCATGGTCAGTTGGCTCCATAGCCAGGCCTGCTGTGAAGCATTCCAGCATGGCAGAGAATATGTAATAGAACGAAGCTCTCCACATGACCGCACTGAGACAGAGAGCAAGGAGCCAAGGTCCCAATATCTCTTTCAAGGGCACAGCCCCAGTGACCTAACATCATTCCCTGAGGCTGCACCCCTTTGAAAGTTTCACCATCTCCTAGTAGTACCATAGGCTGGCAGCCAAAATATCATGTAAGAACTAAGTCTCCAGTTTGCTCATAGACAAGATGGCATTGAAGCCTCCACATGTCCCAACATACTCTTTATGTTTTAGTGTGGCTTAATACAGAATTATATTTGAGGGAATAAGAAATATTTTACCTGGAAAACACCAATAACAGCTGTTTTTTCATCTATGATAAAAACTGCTAAATAGAACAAATGTCTTTTTCATGACTCCATGCAAAAACCAATGTGTGTGAAATACAGAAACATGCATTTCAACTCAGTGATGCCACAGGAAACTATTGCTGGGGCCTTCTTCTTAGTCCTTTCCGTAAGTGAAGCATCCTGGAGGGAAGAGGAATACACAGGCACCTTTCCCTTCCCAAATCAATTCATCTTTATTTCTAGAAAACTCCAAATTTTTCAAAAATAGTATTAATATGAATTCTCTCTTCCCTCCCCACCAAGAAATCCTTAGTATTTCAGCAGACATGTTTCTCTAATGACCTAAGTGCATTCGTCTCTCCCTTCTCTAATTTTATCTCCTGCCTATCTTCTCCCCTCATGTGCTTCAGAATTCTTGGAAGAAGGAAAACAGGAACGTCAGCATTCAACAATAGACATAGAGAGGAAGCCTGTAATGAAAACTGGTTCTTAAATCTTGGAGGGTGCTTAAAAAGAGTTTCTAGCTACCAGCCCACATTTAGTAAGCTAGATCTCCCAAATTTGTGTTCTTGTTATGCTCCCCAAACAATATTGATGGAACTAGGCCTAAGACAGGTATCTGGGAACCACTCTCATGAGGTGCAGTGATCATTTTGGCCATCAGAGGAACACATACTTCTCCTTTCCCACCTCCCCCAACAAAATTAATCCTCATCAAACATTTTTACTACAATAATCTTTCAATTGCATAAACAAGCCTTAAAGGGACATTATATACTGGTATCTAAATTTCAAAACTCTTATCTAAGACCACATCCACATCGCAGAGCAAAGGTTCTATATAAAGCCACATCGCTATCCTACTTTGAATATCACAGGTAATACAAAAAATAACAGCTGAGACATGTTTGCAGCTGCTGACACACATTAGGTCCTTATATTTTGTTTTGTTTTTGAGACAGAGTAGCACTATGTAGCCCCAGCCAGCCTAGAACTCACTATGTAGACCAGGTTGGCCTTGAACTCAGAGATTTGTCTGCTTCTGCCTTCAGAGTGTTAGGATTAAAGGTGTGCACCACCATGCCCTGGAGCTCGTTAGTTTTTACGCATCAGAAAACCCAACCCAAACCATCCCAAATGGACAAGAAATTTACAGATTCAGGTTATAAAAAAATGACTGTGCTGGATAGCTTTAGTGTCAACTTGACACACCTGGGTTGAGGGAGCCTCAATTGGGGAATCGCCTCTATTGAACTGGCCTGTGGCCATGTCTGAGGGGCATCTTCTTGATGAGTGATGTGGGAGGGCCCAGCCCACTGTGGGTGGTGCCACCCCTGGGCAGGTGGGCCTGTGTTGGATAAGAAAGTATGCTGAGCAGGGGCCAGGGGAGCAAGCCAGTAAGCAGCATTCCTCCATGGCCTGTGCTCCAGCTCTTGCTTCCAGGTTCCTGCCGAGTTCCTACCTTGGGCTCCCTGATGAACTGCATGCGACCTGGGAGATGTAAGACAAATAAACCCTTTCCTCCCCAAGTTGGTACTGGTCAGAGTGTTTTGTCACAGCAATGAAGAATCAAACCATGACAATGACCAAGTATCAGTAACTTCATCTATAGCTTGATCCAAATGTTCATACTGTTCCAAATCTCCCTATTTATCAGCTTCATTTCTGTTTTAAGTTTTTTAAATTATGTATTATTGGACATATACAGGGACATCAGAGGACAATCATTAGAGTCAGCTGTCTTCCACCCTCACATAGGTTCCAGAAATCGAGCTCAGGTTGTCAGCACTCAGCTTTATTTCTTCTGGTTCCACATTCAACAGGATCCCCCCAAAGATTGGAAGGCAGCTGCAGCAGTTCCCAAACTCATCCTTCTAAACAAGGACTGAAATCTCCAACACTGGGATCTAGGATATCTCAGGTATTTTGCCACAATGATGGAATGTTAACCAACACACCAAGTGTCGTTAGACACTTTCTAGACTTCAGTATAAGATAGCTGGAAAGGTGTCGCAAGCAGCATGGCTGAAAACATTTTTAAATGCTTTCCATAGCTGGTGTGGTGGCCTTTAATCCCAGGATTTGGGAGGCAGAGGTAGGTAGATTTCTGTGAGATAGAGGACAGCCTGGATTACCTGGTGAGTTCCAAGTTCCAGTGTTTGACTCTGCCATTCAGGCTGTCCTAGAATTTACTATGCAGCCCAGGCAGGCTTGAACCCAAGTGAGCATCCTGCCTCAGCCTCCTCATGCTGGGATTACAGGAGTGAGGTACGATGCCCAGGTCCAACAGAAAATTGGACAAAACCTTTGAAAACACACCTCACAAAAGACACTACTGAAGTGGCCAAGATATGAGCAGAAAAAATGTTCAATTTCATTAGTCATCAAGGAAACACAAATTAAATCACTATCTACCACTAGAAAATAACAAGTATTGGGAAAATATCCAGCAACCAGGATTCTTATGCACTACTGAGAGTGCAAACTACAATCATTTAGAAAGCAATTTTGTAGTATCTCAATGTAGACACCTGAGACAGAAATGCCAGTCTTAGATAGGGTGAAGAACGTTCATTAAAAGCCCAATTTGTAGCAGCCAAAACCCCAAAACTGCACAAACATCCATCAACAGTAGAATGGATTGATACATTGAAGTATAATTGTGCATTTTTATATTCTTAAGCAGAATGAGAAAATAATTGCAAATAGCAATGCAAGTACATGCTGTATTATTCCATTTATATAAAAGTCCATACCTGGCCGGGTCAATCTTTGCTTACCTTTGGAGAGAGATGGTGATTAGAAAGTGCAAAAGTGAGAGAAACAAATGTCTGGCTTCAGATCATAATGCTTGGTGGTGTTGGAGAGTGGAATGTGAATTAAAAGCAGGTGACGTTGAGAAAGGCAGGAAGGGCTTTGTTCAGAAGTGCCCAATACCACACTGTGGAGAAGGGAGGCAAGCCTAAAACTGGACCAAATCTCTATGGTCAATTTGGGTGGAAAACAGGTCAGGCCACTGGACACAGATACCAATAAGAACACAGGCATCACCTACAGATAGGATACACTGATGGAGGATTTTACTGAATCCCAAAAATATATCCCCGAAACAAAAAAATAATAATCTTTCTGGGATTAAGAAGAAGGGGGAAAGGGCAGACAGAACAGCTCATCTTTAAAAGGCTATTAATGAGTACGGCCACTGCCTTACTTATAAAACAAATGTCTCATGCCTTTTAATATGTACCATAACTTAATTCATACACCAGAATTTAGATCATGAATGGCTAACAGAATACATTTGTTGAACATTCCCCATTTAAGGAAAACTGATTTATAGTAAAGTGAATACAAACTTTAAAAAAAAAAAAAAACAGTAATCACAGCTTAGTAAATGCTATCACTGCTTCCCTTTATTTTTAACTTTTTTTTGTCTTTTTGAAACAGGGTCTCTATGTAGCCATGGCTGGTATAGAACTTGCTATGGAGACCAGGGTGGCCTCTGTCTCCCAAGTGCTGGGATTAAAGGCTTGTGCCACCACACTTGACAATTTTTAATTTTTTAAACCTTGGGGTTCTTAGCTAGAGCAATAAGACAAGTGAAGGAGATAAAAAGAGGGTTATTTTTATTTTTAATTATGTGTATTCTTGTGTGTCTATGATATGGGTTTGTGCATTTCAGTGCACTTGCCCTTGAAGACCTGAAGAGGGCGTCAAATCCCCTGGAGCTGGAGTTACAAGCAATTTTGAGCCACTGGACATAGGTGCTGGGAACTGAACTCAACTTACAAGAGTAGTACAAGGTCTTAACTGCTCAGCCATCTCTCCAGCCCCACGGCTTTCCCTTTCTAAAGATATGACTGGACTTCATTCATTACTACTGTTCAACTTTTCACAGTTGGGAAATGCCACCCCAAAACCTATTAAAGACTCGTTTTGTATGTAGATTTATACAACTGGTTATATGAATGTGTTTAAACACTGGAAAAATTATCTTCACTCTCAGACCCAAGCAAAAGACTCACCTGTGTTTCAATTTGTGTTCACTGGCCTGTTAGAGGACGTGCTTAAAGATAAGGAAGCAATTGTCTATATCCTTGACTCTGCCAATTTAATTAGAATTCCCTCTATCAGAAGATGCTGCCATTTACTACTGAAAGGCATTTAGTATGGTTTATGTATAATATCAAATAAAGAATTTTTAATGTTTTTTTTTTAAGTGCAAAAGCAGGACTTAGTTATAGGCTTTTCTTTGTTGGGGATGCTAGTTACATAAATGTGTTACATTGGTGATAACTGAGTCACCTAGAATTTGAATGAATTTCTTTAAATATGTATTACACTTTCAAGGTTTAAAATAAGAAAGGAATGCCAGGCATGGTGGCACACATCTTTAATCCCAGCACTCTGGGAGGCAGAAGCAGGCAGATCTCCGGGAGTTCAAGGCCAGCCTGGTCTCCATAGCGAATCCAGGCCAGCCGGGGCTACAGGGAGACCCTGTCTCAAAAAGACCAAAAAAAGGGAATAAATGAGCTAAGTCTTCCACCTCTCATTTCTTTCATCACCAGTTCTCTAGTTGTTTTATTAAGCTGCCTTTCAATGTTAAAATACTTGCTCTGTTTTAACAAGTGGTGGGTGGTTGATATGGTTTCCTGATAAATGGTTTATATAGAGTTTTGAGATGTGCGATATAAATGTCAATTTTAAGCAGTTTGGGCTATGCACAATCTTTTTTCTCATAGGGATCATATTATTAATTCAGAGTATTTTTAACTGTCTAGGGTAACAAAAGGCAGAGTGCTTTTATTCAGTTTTATCTGTGCTGCAGAGAGCCCAGAAGCATTCCCAGCTTCAAGCTAC
Organism: Nannospalax galili; assembly: GCF_000622305.1. NCBI lineage: Eukaryota > Metazoa > Chordata > Mammalia > Rodentia > Spalacidae > Nannospalax > Nannospalax galili. Next base: position 250,581 of record NW_008347292.1, read on the forward strand.
AGATTATATCATGACTAATTCCTCTGAACATCACAATTAGAGTCACTAATTTAAGAAAAGAATCAAATATAGTATCCATGGTTAGTCCTGAAATCATGTTGATTCTGAGATTTGTGATTCTTACACCAAATCTGTTTTCCATTAATGGCCTAAGCTTTGTAGCTGTAAAGTAATCAGTGGTCAGGTTTAAAGTTTTAAAAATCTCCCGTTAGAGGTTCAAACTCCAGCTTCCTTAACTCTCCTTCCCCTGTAGAGGGTGCATTGAGCAGTAAATTGTTTTATTCTAAGGTCTCATAACAGAGTGAGAAGCAGATTGACATCAGTGTCACTGGATGACAAACAACAGGAAAATCAAAACAAGCTTTCTAACCTTCCTTATTGACAATAATGATTATGGGCTAGAGAGACGGCTCAGTGCTTAAGAGCACTGGCTGCTCTTACAGAGGACTTGGGTTCAAATCCCAGGACACACATGACGGCTTAACAGCCATCTGAAACTCCAGTTCCAGGGGATCCGACACACTCTTCTGTCCCCCACAGGCACTGCACAACATGGGTCCATTTGCATATGTACACACGATACATACGTACATATAAAATAAAGCAAAAAAATTTTTCTTAAGAAAATAATGATCACCATCTCTTGGAAGTTGCTGTATTTTATCCTTGTCAATATATTAGGAAGACCCCTGTTTTCTAAAAGCAAAATTCTTAGAGTATTGTTTTTTTAAGATTTCTCAGAATCATATATTAACTCTTAAAATGAGTAAAACACTAAGGTTTATCAAATTATGGTCTGAGGAGTTCTGTGGGTAGTTGGAGAATGGACAAGAGAGATACTGAGGAATGTAGCTCAGTGGTAGAGTGCTTAACAAGCACCATGAGGTCCTGTGTCCAATTCTCCATAGGAAAGAAAGAAAGACTCCCAAGAAATTAAGTGCAAGTGCAGGACCAAGTGAGGAATCTTGTCACACAGGATGAATATTTTCTGGACCATAGGTGCTTCTATATTGATCTCAAAATTCTGAACTCAGGACTTGGCAAGTAAGAAAAAAAACAACAGGAGCGCCAAGGTGGCTGTATGGCTGCAGGTGCCAGAGAAACCATGGTGGGTCTAGGAACAAGGAGTTAAAACATGACTCCAGTAAGATGTCACATCACTTGTTCACCCTGGCCACTGGAGAAGATGCAAAAACAGCAGACACCAAGGAAACCAACTACATCCTCGACCATGAAAAAGAGCACACTCGGGCCTGACAGCTTGCACCCTGGCCTGGGCGGGGTAACACCCCGCTCTGCTGTGCTCCAGTGTACTTCTCTTGTCAGGGACCCAGTCTGTGAGCAGCGCAGCACACCCATGGTCTACCTGGCCATCATCATCATCCATTGGCTGTCAAGACCTGGCTGCTGTTCTCAGCAGCAATAGGAGCCTGAGATCTCTACAGACCTCAGAAAATAAGCCAGTGGACACTGGTGTAAAGCTGTGATGTGAAGCTGTAAAACATCCCAACAGTCACTCAGAGGATCTTGGATTGGAGGCCTGTGAGTTAACTGCTGCCTGCTGTGAGGACCTACATTCTTCTTTTGCCCACAGTAAAACCCTGCGGGGACTCAACCTGTTGGAGAATGCCTCGGTCCACAGTGAAGTGATTGTGTTGTGTGAGGCCCTGACCCAGCCAAAGTGTAACCTTCATGTGCTCGAGCTGTAAAAAACTGACTTTGAGTAAGAAACCCAAGCATTTCTGTTCACTAATGAAGAAAGAAATCCCTACTTGACATTCCTAAAGCAAACAGGGAAACAGAAAAAAAGTGTGCAAACTCTATCCCAAGAAACCTTGATAGATTCTGACCCAAAACCACATACAAAAGAAAGGGAGTGGGTCCTTACTTTGGCCCATCTGTGTGTAAGATTTATAGATCGCTGATGTTCTAATGAGATATTATTTCCCTGGCACCCAGTTCAGATATGTTGTATCTGATGGATGGGTTTTTTTATTTGCTAATAGAGGACATGAACTTAGGGAGGAGGGGTAAGAGGAGGGTGTAGATGGGAGAAGAATTTAAATATGATCAAAATACATTGTATGAATTCTTGAATCAATTCTAAAAAGGAAAGAGACACTCATAACCTCTAACCCCAGGACAACTTAAAAGATCTCCGCCATTCATGTTTTCATAATGAACTTTTATATTGGTTTTATTTGAAGAAATAATTAAACCAGTTAAAAAAAATAAGCTATAAGGTATCACATCTTATATTGAGGTTCTTGATTCATTTGAAGTTGAGGTTTGTGCAGGGTAAAAAATAGGGATCTAGTTTCATTCTTCTACATGTAGCTGTCCAGTTTGACCAGCACCATTTGCTGCACATGTTATCTTTTGACTAATATGTGTTTTTAGCTCCTTTGTCAAAAATCAGGTGACTGTAAGTGCATGGACTTAAATTTGGGTCCTCAATGCTATTCCACTGATTAATGTGTCTGTTTTTATGCCAGTTCCATGCTGTTTTTATTACTATAGCTCTGTAGTATAACTTGAAATCGAGAATGGTGATGCCTCCAGCATTTCTTTCAATGTTCAGAATTATTTTGGCTATCCAGGATTTTTGTGTCCACATGAAATTTGAGATTATTTTTTCAATTTCTGTGAAGAATATGTTGTTATTTTAATGGGGATTTTGTTGAATCTTTAGGTTGCTTTGCTAGGATGATCATATTTACAACATTAAGCCTACCAGTCTATGAGCATAGGAGGTCTTTCCATCTTCTAATATCTTCTTCAATTTCTTTCCTTGATGTCTTAAAAAAAATTTTTTTGGTCTTTTTGAGACAGGGTCTCCCTGTAGCCCCAGCTGTCCTGGAACTCACTATGTAGACCAGGCTGGCCTTGAACTACAGAGATCCTCCTGCCTCTGCCTCCCGAGTGCTAGAATTAAAGGTGTGTGCCACTGTGCCCAGCTTATGTCTTAAAATTTTTATTCTACATGTTCTTCACTTTCTTGGTTAGATTTATTCCAAGATATTTTGTGGGTTTTGAGGCTATCATGAATGGGATCATTTCCCTGACTTCTTTCTCAGTGTGTTTGTTGTTGATACATGGGAAGGCTACTGATTTTTGTGTCTACTATACTGAATGTGTTTATTAGCACTAGACATTTCCTGGTGGAGTTTTTAGGGTCTTTTATGTATAGAATTATATCTGCAAATAGGATAGTTTGACTCTTCCTTTCCAATTTGTATCTCCTTTATCTCCTTCATTTGTCTCATTGCTCTAGTGAAGACTTCAAGTAATGTATTGAACAGGAATGGAAAGAGTGGACATTCTTGTCTTGTTCCTGATTTTAATGGGAATGCTTTTAGTTTTTCTCCATTTAATAAGATGCTGGCTGTGGGCTTGTGGTATATTGTCTTTATTATTTTGAAATTTGTCCCTGTATCCCTAGATTCTCCATGACTTTTATCATTAATGGTAGTAAGGTGGGGATGGAGGGGATACAGAGGGGAAAGAGGGTCTGAATATCATCCAAATATGTTGTAGGAAATTCTCAAATCAAAAACAGATAAGATATAATAAAGCACATAAAGTAGATAGTGCATCTGGCCAAATATCCTTGAAACCAAAAGATTTGTTGAGATCTTGGCAGGGTAAGTAACTTGCCTCAAGTCCTGAAGCTAGCCAAGGGCTAGGACTACAACTGAAACCTTTCCCTCTGATCCTGGCTTGAATGGGTTTTCCAAACTGTCCATCAAGAGCCCCTACAGTGTCCAAGACAGAGAAGTTGGACATCTTGAGTCTGCAACAATTGCACAGTTATCTATATGGCCTCTCTAGGTTCTTATACCTTCAGTAGCTAGATCTCTTGATGACAGAGATCATCTGCATCTTAATAAGGCATGGCATGCCACATGAAGTAATATGGATAATAGAATCAAAGATAAACCACTAAGAGTCTACCTCCTGTTTATTCCAAAGTGCTATTTGCAAATGGAAAAAGGAAATTACCAGCTAAAAACCTTAAATTGGTTACAATCTGGAATCCTTCAACAGAGCAAAGCTTCCATGAGAACTGACTAGCTCATTCTGAAGCAAACATAATGTTCTTTAGGTATATTTTTCAGTGAGTTTTAAAAATTAGAATACCAGTTTTAAAATGCCCATGTGATTAGATACCAGATCTTCAAAATTTTTGGAATGCCAATTTATTTTTTTTAATATTTTACTATTTTTATTTTATGTGTGCAAGTGTATTGCCTGCGTGTATGTGAGTGCACCCGTGTCCTGCAATGCCATGGAGGTCAGAAGAGGGCTTTGGATTCCCCTGGAACTGGAGTTAAGGACAGTTCGTAGTCACCATGTGGGTGCTGGGAATCGAACCCGGGTCCTCTGCAAGAGCAGTCAGTGCTCTTAACCACTGAGCCATCTCTCCAGCCCCGTGACAGTTTATTTTTTAAAGAAATCTATTATGATTAATTTCTTTACCTAATCAGTAGCCAAAGGATTAATTAAAGATAGAGACCTGTATTTTTAGCTGCTACTATGGGCAGGCTCCCATTCGATCTAAAAACAGCCCTGCCTTTTGCACCATTTTTAACCCTGCAAAGAGAGACTCATGCCTACCCAGATTAAGGATAAGCTTAAATAGCTCATCCTCAGTCAAAACCATGGCAACAAGTACACAATACACATTCAGTATCTCAGCCGGTAGTCCTTTGAATTCTTTAATCATAAGACAGGAAATCTGTTTTGTTTGGATGTCGCATAAGGGTGGATTCATATTATGGGACAGACAACCATCTGCTTTTATTTAGAAAAGAAAATGGATTTATGATAGCATAAACATTACAATTAAAGAGAGACAAATCAATTTTGTTATTTGTTTACTCAATTATTAATTTATGCACTGCTTATTTCATGAAAGATCTATGTTGTCTTAGAACTGTGAAAGGTGAGATGAAGAAAGTGGTAGGTGTTAAGGTGTGGGATTTCTGCAGTTATAATTGTATAAAGGATCATTTTAGCAGGCAGGCCAAATAATAAAAATAAAATAGGATTCAGCACAGTGGCAGTGTCCAAGTAAAAATGCTAAACTATGAAACTTGAAAGCATTTTAATTTTCCTTTTGCCTCAAATTAAAAATAGCTTTACAGGGCTGGAGAGCTGGTTCAGTGGTTATGTGCACTGACACTGCTCCTAAAGAGAACCTAGTTTTGATTCCCAGCACCTATATGGCAGCTAACAACTATCCATAACTCCGGTTCCAGGGGATCCGATGCCTTCTTCTGACCTCTGTAGGCATTTCATAACACAGGTGCACTTATACACATGCAGGTAAAGCACTCATACACATAAAATAAAAATAATAAACAAAATATATTTTTAAATAGCCTTGTGGTTTTTTCTGATTACAAAATCAATATATGCTCAAATAGATAATCCATGCATTTTAAAAGCATACAAAAAAATAAAAATCATCTACAGGCAACTATTAAACTGTGATACCATTAGTCTAGCATCCCTTGGTACATACAACACATTCATGTTGTAAAACTGTTACATACATGAGACTATGTTCTGCATAATGCCTATCAACTCAAATAACATTCAATCAATGTAGATTTGTCATATATTATATTGCATGTGATAATTTATTTAACTAACCCCCTAGTTAGGAATATTTGGGGTGTTTCTAGAATTTTGCTGTTATTAACAATTCTATAATGAAGATTATTTTACATATATTATTGTGCAGTTGGTCAATAACCTCTATAGGTTAAATTCCTAAATGCCTGGTAGAGTCTGTAGGATTCTTTAGGTATAAAATTGTATAGAATCTGGGGCTGCAGAGATGGCTCAGGGGTTAAGAACACTGGCTGTTCTTGCAGAA
>NW_008347292.1:256501-262570 GCF_000622305.1 Nannospalax galili
AGCTAACAACTGTCCATAACTCCAGTCCCAGGGATTCCAATAGCCTCTCTGACCTTCACGGTCATTGCATGACATGGATGCACTTACCTACATGCAGGCAATACACACATACACATAAAATAAATATAATAATTTTTTTAAAAAAGAATCATATAGTCTGCAAATAAAGATGCGTTTACTTCTTCCTTTCAGTATGTATCCCCTTTATCTCCTTCATTTATCTTGTTGCTCTAGTTAAGACTCTAAGTACTATATTGGACAGAAATGGTAATCATGGGCATCTTTGTCTTGTTCCTGATTTTAATTGGAATGCTCTCATTTTTTTCTCCATTTAGTATGATGTTGACTGTGGACTTGTGGTATATTGGCTTTATTATGTTGAGATATATCCCCTGTATGCTTCTGTTCTCCATGACTTTTATTATGAATGGATGTTGGATTTTGTCCAAGGCCTTTTCTGCATCTAATGAGATGATCCTGTAGTTTCTGTCCTTGAGTTTATTTATATAGTGGATTACATTTATTGATTTACATATGTTGAACCACCTCTGTCTGTATCCCTGGGTTGAAGACAACTTGATCATGGTGGAAAATCTTTCTTATGTTCTTGCATTCAGTTTGTATTTTATTGAAAATTTTTGCATCTATGTTCATCAGTGAAATTTGTCTGTAATTTTCTTTTTTGATGGGCTTTTGTCTGGTTTTGGTATTAGAGTAATACCAAAGAAGGAAGAAATTTTGGAGTGTTCCTTCATTTTCTATTTTACAGAATAATTTGAGGAGTATTCATATTAGTTCTTCTTTGAAAAGATAGAAAAGGGCATATGTATTTAAATTTTTGGTCCCTCCCATCAAAATTACTACCTACAAAGGTTGAGCCAATTTCTATATCTACCAACTAGGTATGAGCAAAAAGTTTCTCTATATCTGTACCTGCATTAGTTCTCTCAGTCATTTTTTAATCCTTTTCTATCTAATAGATAAAATGTCATTACCTTTTGATAGCAGTAGATTTACCCCCAACAATTCCTAACTCCATGAAAAGGAGAAGCATAATTAAGTTCATTGAGATAGCTTACCTACATGATTTTGAAAAGCTCTTCCAAGTTGAACATTTTTCAACTCTACAAAATGTTCTTAATTCACTTCTCTATTAAGTATCATATCCCGGCGGGGGGAAAGCTAAACTTGAACCTCTAATATATATGAAAACAACCCTTCATGATAACTGATTTTATGCTCCTTTTCTAGTGGAAAAACATAGAACTCAGAGGAGCTTAATTAAGTGCAGAATCAGGGTGGATTGGTCTAAGAAACTGAGGATTTTATCATCGTACTATAGTGAATCCCATTGGGATTCTTGCTCCTCAGGAACATACAGTATACTCTGAAGCAGGCTTTGAGTTTCAGGAAAGATCACCCTCATATAAAAAATTATTCCAGTTGCATCTTCTGATTTCTATAGTCAGGTCTCCTTCTTCCTTCATACACCTCACCATAGCTACCACCTTGTGACACCACCTGTGATGGTTAATCTCGACTGCCAACTTGATAAGATTTAGAATCACCTAGGAGACACACCCCTGGGCATGTCTACAAGGACATTTCCTGAGGTGCTTAACCGAGGAAGGAAGACCCAGCCCAGATGTGTATGACACTATCTCATGGGCTGGAGTCCCAGGCTGAATAAAAAAGAGAAAGGGAGTGGAGTACCAGCATTTTTCTTTCTGCTTCCTGACTGAGGAAGCACTGTGACCAGACACCCATGCCTTCCCCTCCATGAGAGACCATTCCTCTGAACTAGGAGCCAAAATAAACTCTACCTGCTTTAAGTTGGTTTTTGTCAGGCATCTTATCATGACAATGAGAAAACTAATTAATAAACTACCTCAGCATTCAACATGCTTGTTTACATAACTAGGAAAGGGAGAACTTTCTCACTTTTCACAAAGCAGTGCCTATGTACCGAACCATTTGATAGCCTGATAGCTAGAAACCCCTGAGACAGATAACTAGAAAGCTTTGACCCTCCAGACTGGACATACCCCAGAACTGAATGCCCTGCCCCGGCCAAGCCTGACCAGGTTGGCATTATAAGCCCCAAGAATCATACTGTCCTTCCCAAGCATAGCAAGACACATCTCCAGGGTACGACCAAAGCCAAGGGCATTTTCCGTCTTATTCTTTTACTCTTCTATGTATTTGATTAAATTATTACATTTAATTATTTTTCTCTTTTTTCTCTGTGGCATGTGTGTGTGTGTGTGTGTGTGTGTGTGTGTGTGTGTGTAGGTCAGAGGACAACTTGCAGGAGTTTGCTCCTTCTACCATATAGTTCTTATGAATCCAAATCCAGGTGGTCAGTCTTGGCAGCAAGTGCCTTGACCTGCTGAGCCGTTTCATCAGTCCTGATTAAATTATTACTACATTTTTCTTTTTTGATATAATTAATTTATTATACAAACCAAATTTTCAAAATGCACAGCTTAATTTAATACTAGTATTTTGGCATCACTTTTTTTTTTTTTTGGTCTTTTTGAGTCAGGGTCTCCCTGTAGCCCCAGCTGTCCTGGAACTCATTATGTAGACCAGGCTGGCCTTGAACTCACAGAGATCTGCCTGCCTCTGCCTCCCAAGTGCTGGGATTAAAGGCATGTGCCACCACGCCCGGCAGTCATCACTTTTTAATTCAGAAAAGTTAAATGTTTTATTTGACTTCTGTTCAAAAATTAATTTCTTTCATATTTAAAGTAAATCTATCCAGAATTTTCTTATCTTCAAATATACTATGAGCAGCCCACTCTGGTTCACTATTAGATGTGCCGGGTAACAGCTCACGTCGGCTCAGCACAATTTTGTGACTACTTCTTCATTTCTGCTATGATTTAGACGAATGTATCCAATAAACAATTACAAAGCTTGAAAATGGAGGTATAAGTCACAGCTGAGCCATCTCTCCAGCCCCTGTTTGATTATTTCTATTATCAAAATGTTGAAATACCTAGGCACTGGATAGAGCTGGTGACAATACCAGCAACCTAATGCCTGAAGTTCTAATAGGTTTAAGTCAACTGCCCACCCCTTACAGGCTTTTGTGACTAAAGCCACTAAGGGACACCTTAGAGATGTGAGGATTTTATAAATAATATCAAGGGCTGGAGAGATGGCTCAGCAGTTAAGAACACTGTTGTTCTTGCAGAAGACCCGAGTTCGAATCCAAGCACCCACATGGCAGCTAACAACTCTCTGTAACTCCAGTTCCAGAGGATCCAACAGCCTCTTCTGACCTCCACAGGCATCGCATGACATGGGTGCACTTACCTACATGCACGCAAAACATGCATACACATAAAATAAAAATAACAAAATTAAAATAATAATATCAATAGCAGTAATAAAAGCAGATAAAAGAGACCAGTATCTTCCTACAGGCATAAAGCAAGATGCCCCACTCTAGACACCAGTCCAAGAAGGCACCAAAGGAAATAATTTACTTCCTCACTCTGAAACTCTTCATTTGTAATAAATTACAGTCTTAACAATGTGGGTCTTGAATTTGGTTTAAGCCCATGAGTAATTTTCTAAGAACAAAATATCAGTGAAATCACCAACAGCAAATCTTCCAGTTTCCATGCAGCAGTTTAATAGCTCAGGTGCTAACATTTTAGAGTTTGGGCCTTTGTCAGAGCACTGGGAAAGGTTGTGCTTTTTAAAAAAAAGAAATCACATTTTCATGGAAATAAAGAGCTAGAAGAAAAGCATATGTGGTGGTTTGAATGAAAATGTCCCCCATAGGCTCCAAATATTTGGACATTTTGTCCCCACATGATGGTGCTGTTTTGGGAGGTTTTAGAAGGTGTGGCTATCCTGGAGGAAGCACATCACTGGGGGTGGGCTTAGAGAGTTCCTAAGCCTTGGCAGATCTCCAGTCGTTCTCTTGCTTCCTGTGCCCACGTGATGATGTGAGAGCTTAGCTTCTGCTGCTCCTGCTCCAGCCACCTCCAGCCACCATGCCTCCCTGCCATGATGGACTGTAATTCCCCTGAAACCATAAGCTCAAATAAACTCTTCCTTCTATAAATTGCTTGGGTCAGTGTTTCTATCACAGCAACAGAAAAGTGACTAATACAGTGTATTACGAATTGTTCTTTCATTTTAAAAGTTAATAAACTGAGGCTCAGAAGGGTGCCTTGGTTAAGTTCAAACAACTAGCAAGGAATGAAGCCCAAGGAAGACTGTCTAATAAGTCTTCATTCAGTAACGTTTCTGTACTATCTCCAAAACTTTAGCACTGTTAGAATAATTATTCTGGATAACTCCCAAAGCAAAGACTACAGTGTAGAAAAGGCAATCTCTAAAAAATGTAAATATTGGGTCATTTTAAGTCATATATTGTCAGGAGCCACTAATCATTCAGCTGTGTCAGGCTTGTTTACTGAGTGTGTGTTAAGCACACCAGTATCCAATCTGCCTTATTAGGAGGAATATGTTTATATGGAGAGCCTCACAACACCTGCAATGGTGGAAGCCTTTGATCTGACCGCTCCTTGACCCTCAGATACAGGTGGGGAAAAACAGCAGTTGTAACTAATTGAGTTCTTCTGTATAAAAAGGCAGAACTGAAATAAATCGAGGCTGCAGTATTCACTGTGAGCCCTCCCAAGCATCTTTTCTGTCTCCTTTCCTTTCTTTCAATCCTCACTCCGCCTTTCAGGTACTGTCCGTTTTGGCCGGCTGACACCAGCAAGTGGCGCCTGGAACAGGGACCTGAAAAGTAGGGGATGAAGTGAAGGACTCAGTACAATTGGGGAGCGGTGAGTATTTATCTTGGGAGAAGATGGGACAAGGAAACAGTCGCTCAGTTTTTGTAAGGAATATACTTGGGGCCCAAGGAGCAAAGGCTGAGACTACAGAGGAGAATCCGATAAGCCACGGCTGGGTTAAAAGTGAAACCAAACCTTCCGCTCCACCAGAGCCAGATCCACCCTATTATGAGGACCCCCGTCTGGGGCTAGAAGAGGGATCTCTTGACCCTGAGGATGAGTCTGCCCTAGGAGAGGAGACAGTTGAGTATGATCAGGAGAAGTGTCCACCTTTAATTTCTTTGCCTGATCACTGAGAAATTAAGCAATTAAGGACAGAGTTAGACACTGTGAAGAAGAAAATGTTAAAGAACAAAGAGAAAAGAATTAGGACCATCCCAACACCCCCTCTGAAGGCTGTTGCGCCTCGCATGATTGCCATGGCTCAGGAGCCTTCAGCAGGAATCTGGTACCCGCTTAGAACCATGCAATCTCCATTACAACAGGCCATTGAGGCCATGGCAGAGAGAGGAGAGTCAGTGCATGGATTTCAGGTCTTCCCAGTTTCTGAGCAAGTTGATCAGCAGGGCAACAGGGTGCGGTCTCATGCACCTGTGCCTTTTAAGGAACTAAAGACTGCTTGTTCTCAGTATGGTCCCACTGCCCCTTTTACTTAGGCTTTGTTAGAATCTCTGTCCATGGATGCACTTCCTCCTGGAGATTGGAAACACATGGCATGTGCTTGCCTTTCAGGGGGAGATTATCTGTTGTGGAAATCTGAGTATGAGGAACAGTGCCAGGTGACAGCGAATACCAATAGAGCGCAAAATATTCGCATAGATTTTGATATGTTAGCTGGTGAAGGACATTGTTCAGCAGTTGCAGTACGATGTTGCAGCCTATGCTCAGATCAGTGCTGCAGCCCAAAGAGCCTGGTATAAACTGCCGTCTAGTGGTAAGCAGACAGAGGATTTGCCTAAGATCAGGCAAGGTCCGGATGAGCCATATCAGGATTTCGTGGCTCGACTACTGCAAACTGCCGGTCACTTGCTGGGGGATAGTGAAGCAGGTTTACTTTTAGTGAAACAGCTTGCATTTGAGAATGCTAATGGAGCCTGTCAAGCTGCTATTAGGCCTTTTCAAAAGGACAGGCAGCGGGGCCTGGGGGGAGCTGCTTCAGGTGTGGCCAGTTGGGACATCAAGTGAAACAGTGCCCTAATAAGCAGAGAGGAGGTCAGAGAAACAAAGGCCGGGCATGGTGGCTCAC
>NW_008347292.1:263686-275526 GCF_000622305.1 Nannospalax galili
CAAATTTCTTCTATCAGAAACTATGAAAATACCAAACGACAAAAGTAAAAATGTTAATAGATTTTCAGTCCAATCCATGTGAGTGTACTGCATCAATTGAGAACTCCAAGTGATCCATATAGTTTGTTTGTAGGAAAACTCACTTCCATAATGGAGTCTGAACACTACAAAAATTTGCTGGGATTATGTATAATGCTGGGTAACAGAAAACCCAAACATGTAATTCTTTCTCTTATAAAAGCTAAAGATAAAAGATCTCCTGAACTGATATGAAAAACCATGTTGTTAGGGACTCTTTCCTACTTTTTATTGTATTGATTATTACCTTCACTCCAATAGTCTCTTCATGGTCTAAGAAACTGCTCTAAGTCCTGCCATCAAAACCACATTCCATCCAGGAGAAAGGAGGAAAGGAAAGAGAGACACATTCCTTCCTTTAAGGACACGTTCCTAGTGCAGCATACAATGCTTCTGTTCCATGTACTAACCAGAAATTTTGTCATATGTGCATCCTAGTTGCAAAGAAGGATGAGAAATGTAATTTTGATTATATGTGACCCAACTGAGAATTAGGAGTACTGTAATTAAACACTGTAAAGGAATATAAAAAGAAGCAGGAATCAGGAGCAAATGATAGTCTTTGTTCTAACTTGTGAGCGAACCTTTATCTGTCACATATAAATGAAAACCAGCATTCTCAATTGTTCACAAAGGGTGATTTTTTTATTTTTTATTGAGTTTTTGTACATTTCATACAACAGTTCTTAATCAAATTTAGACCCATCCCCCATCCATGCCCCCCACACCTCCCCCCACCAGACCTCATGCATTCCACTATACATGCTAGCTAATCCTATCCAGTCAAGCATTTGTACTCAGATGTCCTTTGGTGCAAATTCATCCACTGGAGTCTAGTCAGCCCATCTAGAGATCATAAGTAAAGTCTACTCTCCCTCACCCAACAGTTACCAGTTTCTAGCAGTTCCCAGACTACGGCCAGTCTGCAGCCCATTTCCCTGGCTCCACTCTGGGCCCTTGTCTGATTGAGCTGGTGTGGGCCCTGTGCTTGATGCCACCATTGATGCAAGTGCACCTATGTAAGCTCCCAGTGGCAGGTGTTATTGGGGGGTGGGTGGGGACAATGGGGGTGCTTGGACTGGGGAAGGAGGTGAGAGGTCGGATCGAGGAGAGAGAGAGTAGAGATGAATAGATCTTGTGGGGTAGGGAAACCAGAAGGAAATGTGTTGGCTCTAGAACCCTCTGAGAAATGCACATACGGTATCTGAACATCAGTGCATATGCACACCTGGGAGCTGTATGGCAAAGGACACAGTGCCAGGCAGGAGAGACCTCCCTTTGAGTGGTTGGTCAGAGAAGTACAAGAGACTTCCAAAATAACATAGGCTATTGCCAGAGCTCTTACTTTTCTCCCAGAACTGGAAGATAAGCCCCTACTGTTGAAGACAGGACATACTTTGGACACAGGACTTGGAGCAATGGAGCAGGAACTGACCTGGAAGCCTTCTCCCTGAAGTTTAGCTCTCATAGTGCTAGAGGATTCTATGCAAGTTGCTAAGGGAGAAAATCAAGCAATGGTTCAACCCAGCCCTAAAGCCTAATAACCATAATGACTGGCACAGCAAACTATATCCAAAATATGCCCTGTGTTCAGCAGTAGGGTCTTATCTTCCAATTCTGGGAAATTACCAAGAGCTCTGGCAATATGTTGCATTGTTATTGTGGGAGTCTCTTGGACTACTCTGACCAACCACTCAAAGGAAGTTCTCTCCTCTCTGGCACTGTGTTCCTTGTCATACAGCTCCCAGGTATACCTATGTACAAGTGTTCAGACACCATATGTGCATTTCTCAGGGAGTTCTGGATCTAACAAATTTCTGTCTTGCTTCCCTAGAACCTCAAGATCCACTCTTCTCTACTCTTCCCTATCCAACCTACCTTCTCCCTCCTCAGTCCAAGCACCTCCATTATTCCCACCCTCCCCCTAGTACTCTCCACCACTCATCAAATAAGTTATTTTTGCAATAGATGGGGCTACTGCAGAGCCCCGAAACTGGTCACACACAAGGATATACATCTGAAAAATACCCAGTCGTAGGTGATATATCTACAGTGGAACCTCTATACCTAAAGCTCGTGGAACATGGCGGAATCGGGAGGTAGAGAGAAAACTAGTGCATCTCTCAACTATTACCAGTGAAGCTTCCTTATACAACATTGCGTGATGCACACAGGCGGCCACAACTGGCCAAATTTTAGATAATAAGAGACTGCAGAATGTGTGTCCCTGAATAGCACTCCTTATTAAACCTCACCCATGGCTCAGGGGCCATTGCAGAAGAGGGGGCAGAAAGATTGTAAGAACTAAGGTTGGTTCATGGACATAGGAAAACCCTGATTTAAAAAAAAAAAAAAAAAAAAAAAAAGGCATTTTGAGTGCCCACTATTGAACTTACTATAAGAAAACATGAGAATGAGCAACGAAAAAAGAAGGCATTGTCCTTTGGGAAATTGGTTTTTTGTTTGTTTGTTTGTTTGTTTGGCTGGTTGGGTCTTTTGAGACAGGGTCTCCCTATGGCCCCAGTTGGTCTAGAACTCACTATGTAGATCAGGCTGGCCTCAATCTCACAGAGCTCTACCTACTTCTGCCCCTGCTTTCAGAGTGATGGGATGAAAGGCCTGTTGCCACCACAGCTAGCTGGAAAGTATTGGAGGTTTTTAGATGGAGACATTTCTTAGTACAAAAAGTCACCCCCTGCCTCTCTCCCTTGTCTGTGTCATCAGGGTAGCTGCTCACCCTCTTAGAAACCAAGAAAGGCAGTCCCCAAAGGATCATCCTTTGGAGGAACTGGGGGAACCTATGAGAAGGGGACTTCTGGTTCCACTCCACAGTTGATCTACTCACCTGGCCCCGTGAACCAGCAGCCAGAGGAGAATGAATTAAAGAGACAAGACATAATGGAAAGTGGTCAGACAGAGCAAGAGCATTCCCTTTCGATGCAACCCTCTTATAATTCCAGTTACCAAGAATGTGGACCAGGATCCTACATATACCTGCTGGCTAGCACCAGGCTTTGGCCTTTTTCTTCTCCCAGCAAGAGATTACTAGAGGAAATTCCAGCTTCCTGAAGTGCCTTGTTTCAAGAGTCAGATTGTTGAAGCTAGGGGCACAAATGTCTCTTTAGACTGTTGGGATGGTTACAATTAGAGATGGTTACAATTAGATGATATAGTCATCACTTGTCTGCATTTAGCCCATAGACAAGAACAGAGTCAACCACCTTGAGGAATTAAGACATCAGGTTAAATCAGAAGCTAGGTCTTATTTCTTCTTCCTCTCTACTTCAGCACCAGAAAAGCCATGTGTGGAGGGAGGGGACGTGTATGAAAGCAAACCATACTATCTCTATTCTGAGCCTCTGGCTCCCACCCCAGCCAGTGCTGGAGAGGAAAAAAGAGATATAGTTCCAACAGGGTGAAATTCTTTACAAAAACAGAGTGAATTTTTAATTACTAGGAAAGAAAAAAAAAAACCTAAAGAATCAGGCTGAAACGTTTCGAGCCCCTAGCTCCCTGTGAGTGGGGGACTCGATTAAAGTTGAAAGCAGGGATTGAGAAAGATGGAAGTGATCCCAAATAAGTCAAGACTCCTCCTTCAATAAATCAGTTTTGTCTTTTAGTCAAAATCACATCAGAGAAAATAAATCAGAGCCTGGGAATACAAGAATCCAAATGGACACTTGCTTATCCTCTTTCTCCCTTATACTAAGCAAGTGATTCCTATTTGCAGTCTTTTTTTTTTTTTTTTAGGTCTTTTTGAGACAAGGTCTCCCTGTAGCCCCAGCTGTCCTGGAACTCACTATGTAGACCAGGCTGGCCTTGAACTCACAGAGATCCTCCTGCCTCTGCCTCCCCAGTGTTGGAATTAAAGGCGTGTGCCACCACGCAGTCTTTAAGACCACATGTATGACTTTGTCACCCTATTATACCACCTTTCTTATACTGTCTTTATGCTATATTTTCATTTGAACTTGTCCACTTTTCAAATTAACACCTCATTTTGCTTTGTCTTGAGAAAGCATCTCACTATGCAACCCAGGCTGACTTTGAACTATTGATCTTCTTGCCTTAGCTTGTCAAGTACTGTGATGACAGATACATGCCACAACACCTGATTCTGACATCTTTTCCCTTTTGGTCTTGGGGATTGAACGCAGGACCTCACACATACTAAGTACACACTCTCCCACTGAGTTATGTCGCAAGTTCCTCAAATTTGCCATATTTTTTAATTAAAATTCAGGGGCTGGAGAGATAGGTCAGTGGTTAAGAGCACCGACTGGTCTTGCAGAGGACCCAGGGTCTGGGTCCCAGTATCCTCATGGCAGCTAACAACTGTTTTTAATTCCAGTTTCACAGGATCCAACTCCTCTTCTGGTTTCTGTGAGCACTGCACACATGTGGTACACTTACATACATGCAGGTAAAACACTCATATACATAAAATAATAAAATAATAAATAGAATAAAATAAGGCTGGGTGTGGTGGCGCATTCCTGTAGTCCCAGAACTTGGGAGGCAGAGGCAGGAGGATCTCTGTGAGTTCAAGGCCAGTCTGGTCTGCAGTGAGTTCCAGGCCAGCTGGGGCTACAGGGAGACCCTGTTTCCCAAAAAAAACAAAAAAAAAAAAATTTATCAGGACTCTTGTTAATAGTGAAGGCAATAGATACATTAGCTTGCATAACTGGTAGGTCCAGAATAATATCTCACTTCAACTAGAGGTATATTTGCGGAGTGGTAAAATAGTGTTTTCAAGGACCTCTTCTCCTTCTTCTTCTTCTTCTCCTTCTCCTTCTCCTTCTCCTTCTCCTTCTTCTTCTTCTTCTTCTTCCACTCCTCCTCCCCCTCCTCTTCCTCCACCTTCTTTCCCACAGAGAGCAAGAAAACTGTCAGTAGCCCAGAACTCAGAGCTCCTAGTTATACAGAAGAAAAATTTCAATGAATAGCTCCAGCGCTAAGTCCCAAGAAGGTAATGATACTCTGGGAAAGTAGAATGTGTACTTTTAGGGTCCTGAACTCACCTCTGATTCAGTCCTTTTGGCCAGCTGGCTGGGAGTGCTTTGTCAGGCCAGGATCACATTGTCCCTTCCTGAGATCATGAACAGATGGAAGAAAGACGGGCTTAGGAAGGAGAGAAGAAGGAGGCCACATCCTCTAAAGGAAGGAGATAAGTTTCCCTCAGGAAGCAAAGGGAAAGGATGCTCCACAGACAGAAGCAGCAGATGCTCACAACAAACACCTTCCCTGTGCCCAGCCAAGTATTAAAGAACAGTAAAGGTCACTTTACAATACTTTGAAATATGAAGAGTAAATGTGTTTTGCATGGCACTGTTGCCAGGACAGCAGACTCTGTACAGCTTTCACTCAGGGTCCCTTACCACAATCCCAGCTTCTCACAACAAACACCCACACCTTAGTGCTAGAGCCTTCTCTAACCACTGGTGTCCGCTCTTCTCTACCTGCCCCTGTGGTGGGACAGAGGCCAGGAAACTAGCTGGATAAGGCCCTAACAGCCATTAGACAAGGACTGTCGGGAAATGGCAGTAAATAGCTCAGCTCTCCACACACACTGGAGGAAAACTGAAGTATTCTGTACTGGTCTGCAGAGTTCCCTGGAAGGTTAAAAGTTCTAGCCACCAACAGTGGTAACTTACGTGATAGGTCCCTCTTTTGCCTGCCTTCCTTCCTTTCTCTGTCTCACTTCTGTACCCTCCTGGAGGCTTAGTGAGACCACCTCTTACATAAAACATTTCACTGGCATCTTTGATCAAGGTCAGCTTCTGGAAGAGCCAAATTATAAAGCCAAGAACCCTGTAAACTATTACATGTATCACCTCTTGCCGTTCTCACAGTCATGTGAAATAGACACTGTCATAATGCTGTTTTATAGATGAAGAAATGAGGTGTTTCTGCCAAGGTCACACGGCCAAGAAACAGCAGAGTCAGGATCAAAGTAAGTTGATTCCAGTGCATACTTGTGTAAGACAAAATACTTAAGCAAACGCATGTCTTTTTCATTTTGTATGAATATGAGTGCATACAAAAGTCATTTTTCTTGCCTAAGAGACTGAACATGCTTAATGAAGCCAGTGGGACCATTGTCTTGCTGCCCCTTTCCAGATTTAATGGAATGAGCACTAAATAAGAAGCCAGAAAGCCAAGCTTATGAGCCAGTCATTCATCTTCTCTGGTATCCTTCTGGTTTACTGACCACTGGTATCCTCCTAGCCACTAAATCTTCTGAAAGCCTTATTTAAAAAGTATACGATGAGACCAGGCGTGGTAGCACATGCCTTTAATCCCAGCACTCAGAGGCAGAGACAGGAGGATCTCTGTGAGTTCAAGGCCAGCCTGGTCTACATAGTGGGTTCCAGGACAGCTGGGGCTACAGGGAGACCCTGTCTCAAAAAATTTAAAAAAAATTAAATAAAAATTATACAATGAGGACTGGTGAGACAGCTCAGCAGATGAAGTGCTTACTGCTCATCTGTACCCTGCAATCCCAGCACCAAGAAGACAGAGACCAAATTATCATGAACTGGAAGCCAGTCTAGAGAGACCCTGTCTCAAAATAAAGCAAGGGAGTGTGTCTTAACAGTAGAATAGTCTAGTATGCACAAGATCCAGTGGTATTAAGTTCGATACCCAGAACTGCAAACATAAATAAATCTTTATGTGGTTTCATGGCCCATGAGAATGATCACGCATTCGATTCTATTTGTGCTCAGATATCAAAGCACTACTGCTTAAGAGAACTCAGAATGATCGCTTGGGTCAGTAGATCCTATTATCACTCTGTTTTTTCTGCCTGAACTCCATTAGGCACATATTACTTTACAGAGAATTATGTCCATTCCTGCTCTCTCTTGCTTTCAATAATAAAATTAAGAAAAATCAAATTATACATTGACAATAATGAAGATTGTTTTTGAGACATAAAGGATCTTTAGACAATAGGTTTTTTGGTTTTTTGTTTTTGGTTTTGGTTTTTGGTTTTTTTTTGCCCCTGCCCTTGAAAAAGAACTCATTGCACATGTCGTTAACCATAACAGGAAGCTCAACCTTTGAGTCATTTTTTATAATACTTGCAAATTGTACCTTATAATCCCTAAGATTTGCAGGTTAATATTGCTTGCACATAGCTGATTTTTCTCACAAGACTGGAGCTTGAAACTTTCCTAAAGCCCCCTCTAGTGACAAAGAGAATTAATCCATTTCTTCAAAATATAACACCAACAAGCTCTCAACTTCCATTTTCTCATTTAGTTATCAGATGAATCAATAACTACAGTGATTTTATTGAGGAATCATTAAGAAATTGTAGCTCAATTTTTCAAGCATTCTTTAGTTACTAAAACCTAAAGGATTTTGTTTGTGTCTAAGGTCAATACAAAGTGCCCCACATCATTTAATCCTATATATATCCTTCTGCCCAAGTATGGATAACTAAAAAAAAATCCCATAGATTTCCTTTTTTGTTCCTCAAGGACTTTAGAATTACAGTATGTTCGTGGGCTGGAGAGATGGCTCAGCAGGTAAAGGTACTTGCCACCAAGTCTGATGACCCACATGGTGAAAGGAAAGAACCTGCAACTCCTACAAGTTATCAGTCTGACATGAGTGCTGTGGTATGTGTGTGCCAACACATAGATAGATAAATAATTAATTAATTAATTAATAGATAATAAATAAATGTAATTCAAAAATAAAAATATGTTCATAATAACCCAATTTTTTAAAAAAAAAACATAATCTTGACCTTTGTCTCCTTATGTTTTTTTCGGCATTCATTGAGTAATTTTCATTTTGCCTCAAGGCATGCTCAAAGAGGCAAAAATGATTTCCAGAAGCCTTCTAAATTGTAAACCTAAGGGTCATTTACAAAATAGAAGTTAAATGTATAATAATAAAGCATTTTGAAAGGAATGAGCACAATCTATATGTTGTTTGTATTAGACCATATGTTATAGCATGTTTATACATAATTTTATTTATATCACCTTTATAAAGGGCTTAGAAATCATTCAATAACAAGCCTAACTGAACCATTACAATAAGAGTAGAAGAGCTGAGTGTGGGAGAATGTCTGCAATTCCAGCACCAAGGAGGTAGAGAGAAGGATCAGGAGTTCAAGGTCATCCTTGCTTACATAGAGGGTTAGAAGACAGCCTGAGCTACATGAAACCTTTTCTCAAAAAAATCAAAATAAAGTATAAGTAGATGAAAGCCATCAATTTCTGAATATAAGTAACAAAATATAGCCTTGAAATAATTTCTGAACATAATAGTCATGCTTAAAGTCTTCACAATGATGGTTCCTCTCCAAGACCACTTAGCTGGTGGTGATCCATCATCCCAGTATAAATGTGTTCTTGGGAGCTAACTATACAGTAAGCTCTCACCAGCTGTATGCTTGTGACCAAGACCTGATATTATCAACTGGAAAGGGCATTCTCTCATTTATATACATAGAATAAAAGTCAAGGACAAATTAAATTTCACTCACAACAATATGTTTAATGTAAAATTGGAGAGCAATAGATCTTATTCTACACATTCCTGAAAGAAACGGATAAAATACTACTTTAAAGAGAAGCAATTCAATGAAGATGACCTCAGTTAAAATTAAACCCCAAGCAATGCTGACTCTAGGGGCCTTCCTGTAAGAGGAGCTAACCTCTCTTTCTAGAATCAAATCATTGTTCTGCCTTCCTCAAGGGAATTTGCCTTTTAATCTTTAGCTCTAATTCAATTTTTTAAAATAAATTTTTAAAAAACATTTTATTTTTTTTTATTTTATGTGTATGAGTGTATCACCTGCCTGTATGTAAGTTCACCAGTGTCATGCAATGCCCACAGAAGTCAGAAGAGGGCATCAAATTCCTCTGGAACTGGAGTTACAAATGGTTATTAGGTCATATGGGTGTTAGGAATTGAACCCAGATCCTCTGCAAGAGCAGCTAGTGCTCTTAACTGCTGAGTCAACTCTCCAGCCCAGGTCTAATTCAAATTAACAAATGTTTACTAGAAGCCAATTATATGCAAGGTTTTTTTCTTTAATTTGATGATAGTGCAATACATGCTTTCAAGATCTCAGAATTTCAAAGAGCAATGAGCAGGAAGAAAAGTTCTTGCTCTCTGCAGAACATCAACTGCGTCTTTGCAACCTCCTAAACATTGTTGGGCTACAGGATCATCATACTTTAAACTTTCTATCCCGTGTTAGAGAACCATGGTTTTCGGGCATTGTTATAACTGGGCTTCTGTGTGTGTCTCTTTCCTTGTTTTAGGGTTTTTGACTGTGTCCAGAACAGCCCGTTTCCTCCAAGGGGTGGGGCCTGCTATGGAGAATTAACTGTGGAGAACTAGCCATGGAGGGTGGGGCTTTCTGGGCCATCTTAGAGAGGAGCTGGGAAGGCTCCCAATGCCGGAGTAGCACAGCATTTACTGACCTGGGGCAAGACTGTGGGCCCATGTGGTGAGGTTGAAAGCTAGTGGTGACCATGGGGGTACATGGGAGCAATCTGGAGTGGCAGCTTCCGATCCACCAGGTAGAGCTGGGCACCGGGTGTTCATTTCTTTGTGAGTCACTTCCACCCCCCAATGGTATAAACTATAATAAATTCACATAAAGATATGTTGTATGGTTTGTCTGATAGTGCAAGAAATCCTGAGAGAACTCAGGTGACACTGACTTACTTCCTTTCAGCCTCACTTTCTTTAAAATCAGTTCTTACACAGAAGTCTTAGGAAATAGAAACCTAACATTTGTAGAATAACATCTTTGCCAGTCAGTGCCCATATCATACTAGTTGCAACTACACAGTTTCTAGCATCACTTAGATTTGGGTAAACAGGGACCTGAGGCTCAGCCAGGCTTAGAATTCAATTCATGATCAAACTCATAAGGAAACACAAAGTTCTACAAATCTAGCTCTGAATCCAGTACATTCTCACAGCAAAAAAGGTTCGCAATTGGGATGCAATTCCCCCCCTCAGGTGGTGTTTGGCAGTGTCTGGAGACATTTTGGATAGGACGAAGGATGGAATGAATGGGTTACTGTTGTCTTCTAGTGGGTGGAGTCCAGGAATGCTATCAGTCCCACAGCAAAGGATCTCACATCCAGCCTAAAAACTCAAGAACTAGATTCTGAGAAGCCCAATGTGGCAGAATGCTCTCTGCACCCCCACCTGATTCTGATCTTATTTCCAAGGATTCACAAGCAGTTGCTTCAAAAACAAATTGTAGAAAGCCAGGGAAAATATCAACAATTTTCCACCTTCATTCAAAATGAAACAGGATTTGGAGTCTTAAGATAAAAGGAGGGCAAGGGTCCCCCACCCTTCTCTCCTCCAAGTTTGGGCCCTGCCCCATTCTTATCTTGGGGCCCCAGACACCTGGGGAACCAATACTGCTTCCTGGCCCTTTTCATCCAAACCAACCTAGTGCCTTCTCTGGGCCCCAGGAGCACTGCTTCTGGGCCTGGCCTGGGCACTCACCTCCCCCTGCTTACCTGGCTCTCTCCCACCTTCAGGCCTCTCTCCAGGGTAAGTCCATCGTGCCCTCCATGCCTTGACTCTCCCACCCCCATTCACCCTCCCATCTCCCCTGCCCTTCTCTCCTCCGAGTTTTGGCCCTGCCCCATTCCTTGTCTTGGGGCCCCAGACACCTGGGGAACCAATACTGCTTCCTGACCCTTTTCATCCAGACCAACTTAGTGCCTTCTCTGGGCCCCAGGAACACTGCTTCTGGGCCTGGCCCGGCACTCACCTCCCTCTGCTTCCCTGGGCATGTACCACCTGCCAGCCTCTTTCTGAGACATGGGAGCTGACCTTTCCTCTTCCTGATGCTTTGCATCCAGACCAACCCAGATCCTCAGTGCACTCCCCAGGAGTCCTTGGAGCCTCTTCCTGCCCCATCTGTCTTTGCATCTCTGAGTGACATGGCCACCTGCTGCCCTAGACCAGCATCTTTACTGGGTCAGGCTCCCAGGCCAGTCCAACCCCCAAATTCCTGAGGCTAAAATCATTCCTGGAGGGATCCAGACCTTAGGAGAAAGCCTGAAATCATCTGATCCTCATCTGAATTGGGCCTCTGTGGGAACTCCTAAAGACAAAATCAATCCGGCCACTCCAATATAAAATCAAGAGAGAGAACCGGGAGCTTAGATGAACCAGCTTTTCATGCCCAAAAAGTAAACCACAAAGACAAATAAGTTCACAAAAAGAAGCAGACCTAAACTTGAAGGCCTGAATCTCACACAAGAATCAGAAGCTACAAAACAAATTCACATGCCAAAATCACAGAGAAAAAATAATAACATAAAAAATCAAAATAACATATCCCCACCAAATGCTAATAGTACTCTAGAGGAGTACAATGAGAACCCCTTAGAGATGATGCAGGACATGGAACTCAAAAGAACAATTATAAACATGATAAAAGAATTCAGTGAATTTAAAGAACACACAAAAAAAGAAATCAAAGGACTGAAAGAAGATAGGGATAAACTTCTGAATTAATTCAGAAAAGAAAAATATTGAAGAATACTCAGGTTGAAATGAAGAAGGAAATGAAACACTCAGTAAGCCAATTAAAAACAACAGGAGAAAGCCTCACCAATAGGATGAATGAAATGGAAATCAGAGTATCAATACTGGAAGATAAAGCGGACAAACTAGACCACTCAAGCAAAGATTATGAAAAATTTAAGAAATCACAAGAATGGAATATGCAGGAATTGTGTGACACCATAAAAAAA
>NW_008347292.1:279660-301084 GCF_000622305.1 Nannospalax galili
AAAGATGAAGTAATTAAATTTGAAGGTAAATGAATGGATCTAGAAACTGTTATACTAATTGAAGTAACACAGATTCAGAAAAAAAATCGACATATCTTCTCCCTCATATGTGGATCGTAGAACCAAAATCTGGTAAGTGAGTATGTATTCAGACATAACTACAGGAACCAGGATAATGGAAAGGAAATGGGGAAGTAAAGGAAAAGAAAGAACCTGAAAGAGAAGAACAGTAGGAAACAGGCCGTAATAAGGGGATATGGATAAAAATTGGGTTATTTTAAGGGAGGGGGGAGGGAAGCGTATGCAAGGAACCTAAGGCATAAAGGGAAAGAAAGAGCTCAAGAGAAGTAGGACCACAGGAGAAGGGTATTATTATGAGAGAAAGGGAGGAAAAGGGGGCACCTTAAGAGGGAAAACCATGATGGAGGGGTGAGACAATGTGAGAGATAAACAATGCCTAGCTAGCTTTGAAAAACAGTGAGAACCATATTACTCCTACAACCTACTGACTGCTATAGATAGCAGATCAAGAAATATATGTCTAGGTAAGGTTTATCTGAGAACAACTGGTCTTTGCCCAAGATTTATCTCCATGACACACAGTAATTAAAAATACCAGCCTGGTGGAACTAACCTTCTTGGGTGTTTAACAGACATACTTTGAGGCCTATACTAATTTAGTCAGAAGGACAGTTTTTGCTCCTTGACCTCCAAGGTCTACAAGTTCCAGGGGATTATAGAGAATATCTCAAAACGTCCTGTAACTTTGGTGAGTCACCTGTCCTCTTGATAAAGGAGGCCATGGAGACCCCTTCAAATGCACTGAACCGATGTCCAGTCTACAAAGAGGACGGTCAACACAGAGGAATCATTTCCTCCATACTTCCAAGTGAAGCCAGCTGTGGGAGAGCAGGACCTTTGATTTATCTTCACATGGGCAGAACCGGTAAAAGAAAGGAGTCAGGGGCTCCTCCTAAGCCCATGTGGCCCCTGAGGAACAGAGCCTCAAACAACCTTAAGAATAAAAATAAATTGGTTTATCTGGGCCAACTGCATGGTATTAAACACCCAAAAGGAAAGTATAACCAAAGATTAAAGAGATCAATATAATTCTTTAAAAGATTCGTAGGTATAGCTAAAGGCTACATAGCAAGCAACAATGCCAGCCAGGAGATACCTCCTGAGTTGTTGGCCAGGGTGGTGGCCCAAGTGACTCCCAGATAGTAACCCAGCATAGAACTGGGAAAATGAACAGCAGACCCCAATCTTGTCTAAAGGAATATTGACAACGGATTGCTGCTAGTTGAGGAACAGCTGACCCTCCTCAAACAAAAACCTCTAGACAGGCTGACTAGATTCACCAGAAGGGCAAGTAGTGGGGAATGGCTTGGGGTGCCGACAACACACCATACAGTAGCAGGGATATCAGAGTGTATGAAAGGGGGCTACCTGGTAAGTGGGTGTATAAAAAAAATTCTTCAAAGCATAAAAATTTGCTCCTTAATAATTAGTAGATGTGAAAAACATTATCACTGAAATCTACCTGATGACTTTATATCCATGCTCAGATGCTAAGGAGCTCAGAAAATAACCGATTGTGACTAGTAACAATCAGATATATAGAGATTAGAAACACATATGCATCTTAGTGTCAGTTGCATTAAAAATGAATTTTTTTGTATGAAACTGTGTTAAAATATAATGAAATGGACATCTTTTTTAAAGTTTAAAACCTCATTTAATTTTGTCTTATGGGGTTTATACGGAGTACAATATTATGTAACTGTATTAATTCAACTGTAAACCTAACAATTTACAGCCAATTTTGAAAGAGAAGCATCTTAGCTCTGGAAATTGTTATTGAATATGTCAATGCTCTTGTAATGTAAGGCCTCTTCTAAACATTTGGCTATGAAAAAAACAATTAAAAAAAAAAAAAAAAGGGGAGGGTGAGGCAGAGGAAGAGAACCCAGTATGCTGAAAGGAAATTCAAACCGATGGTCAGAAGTAGGATGAGGGCTAGAGAGATGACTGGGTGGACAAGAGTGTTTGCTGTGCAAACACTTGAATTCGAAACCCTAGCACTCACATCAGAAACAGGCATGGTAACACCTGCCAGTAACCCTAGTATGAGAAGGGAAGGGATAGATAGATCCTGAGAGTCCAAGTAGTGAGCTTCCCGTTCAATAAGAGACCACCTTGTGTCTAGTCAATAAAGTGGACCCGGATAGAGGAAGACACCTGAGGCTCTGCTCAGGCCTCCCACACTCCCGCACATTCACATGCATGCAATACACACCACACACACACACACACACACACACACACACACACACAGCTGTAAGTTTTGTAGGTGGTTTTATGTTTTTGGGGGATTTTTTTGTTTTTTTTGTTTTTGTTTTTTTGGTCTTTTTGAGACAAGGTCTCCCTGTAGCCCCAGCTGTCCTGGAACTCATTCTGTAGACCAGGCTGGCCTTGAACTCACAGAGATCCGCCTGCCTCTGCCTCCCGAGTGCTGGAATTAAAGGTGTGCGCCACCACGCCCGGCTTGTAGGTGTTTCTTAACCCCAGGACTTTTCACTAATCCAGAGGCTCAGCAATTGCTTTTCAATGCAATTATTTGGAACTGGTTAAATGTTAACCCTGACCTCCAGTTCCATTTATTTGTGCTTGGCTTTTTTCTGGAACTCAGGGGGCCTGGATGCCATCTGAGAGCACCTCCTCTCCCCGCTCTTCCCGCAGCGACAAAGCCTGCCAGGCTCTGTGACTTGGCTCCTGACAGCAGTTCGCTCTATGGACGCCTGGCGGGCTCCCAGAGCAACAGACTGGCACCTGGGCCTTTCCTGCGGGCTGCCCCAGGGCCCCGAGGAGAGTGGGCGGGGCCTAGAGGAGGCGAGGGCATGACTAGGGGCGGGGCCCAGTTCCGGACAAGTCGGGAACGTGGGCGGGGCCTCAGAGAGCACCCCCTGCGTCCTGGCGTCACAATCCGCCGCCAAGGAGCGGGTCCTTAGCAACCGGCTGGGTGACAGGCTCCACGGCCCACCAGCTCTTTCCCGACCTCCGCTGCAGCCCGGCCTGGCCAGGGCGAAGACCAAGCGGACGGTGTGTGTCCCCGCCCATGCTGCAGAAGGATGGATGGCAGCCGGAGAGGTAAAGGGAGGCCTGGGTCGGGGCCGGCAGGTCGAGGCCGCGCCCTGGCGCTCGGGTTCCCCCGCCCCCAGTCCCGGGTCGCCCGCCGTAATGTCCCGAGCTGAAGTCCCCGGCCCGCGAGAGCCCCACCCACTCGGCGTCCACTGCTGGGCCTGGATTTGGTCGCCCTGACCGCAGGCCTCCCTGATCTCGATCCTCTCTATACTTCTCTCTTCGGTGTCTCAGAGGCAAAGGCTCAAGCTTGGTCTTTGAAGTCCGACGTCGGCCCCCAGTCAGGCGCCGCTGCTTCCACAGAAACGACCCTCCGTTTCCTCATCTTGACCTAGGGGTCAAGTACCCATGCCATAGAGTTCCTGAGGGTTAAATGCAGATAATACGAAGTAAGCTCCTGGCACATTTTAAGGAGTTAGTGTGTGAGAATCGCCCAGTCACAGCCTCCACCGACCGTCGCAGAGCTACTTTGATGTGCGTACGAATGTACCCAGACTCCTGCTAAAGTGCAGATTATGATTCGGGAGATCTAGGACAGGGGGCTGGGATATTGCGTTTTAATAAACTTCCAGGTGATGCAGTGTTGCTGGTTGGGGAACTACACATTTTAAGGAGTTAGTGTGTGCGAATCGCCCAGTCACAGCCTCCACCGATCGTCGCAGAGCTACTTTGATGTGCGTACGAATGTACCCAGACTCCTGCTAAAGTGCAGATTATGATTCGGGAGATCTAGGACAGGGGGCTGGGATATTGCGTTTTAATAAACTTCCAGGTGATGCAGTGTTGCTGGTTGGGGAACTGCATATTTAATAGCAAAACCTACCCATAATCACGTATACACCTACCTGCCCTTGACTGAATGTTCTGAATTAAGTGAATAGCTAGTGGAGTACTTGGGGTCATTCACCCATAAATCTTTACAAATCAGCCCCATTCAATTTGCATCTTCAAACCGTCTTGGGGAATATTCTTTCCCCAAGCTAAGTAAGCAAACAGTCTCACATACCCCCATCCCACCGAATATTTAAAGGAGTACTTTGAATCAGACTGCTAGTTGATCACTTGAATTATCTTGTTTTCAATTTGAGTATACTTTTTTGGGGGGGAGGGGGGACCAGGTCTCCCTATTGCCTGGCTAAGGAGATCAGGGTGGCCTAGGTCTCACAGATCTACCTCCCTCTGCTTCCCTTCCTAACCTCCCTCCCAATTGCTGGGATTAAAGGCATGGGCTACAAAGCCTGGCTTTCAGTTTGAGTATACTTTTCAGTTTGAGTATACTTTTATCATGCAATCATTGATCAAAATAGGTATTGTATATAGGAGGTCAGCAGGCTTGGATTTTGAGACACCATACCAACAAAAGTTCTAGAAAAAGCAAACCAAAACCTTCTTATGGCCTTCAAGAATTGTTAAAAAACCAACTTTAAACATTTGCTGTATACCAGGAGCTAGGTATTCCCAAGTCCCTCATTTAGTGCACACACAAAAACATCCCCTTAGATAAGTATTATCTTTATTTTTAAAAGAATTTTTTTAAAAATCATGAATAACTTTCTGAGGTTACAGTACATAGCTGAACAAGCTTTGAACCCAGATGAGGAATGTAAAACCTGTGAGTTTCTGCTTACATGGTAGGGGTGGGTTCATCTAAATAGTAATAGACAAAGTAAGGTTGTCAACATGCAAAAGGGTTTCTACTTTATAACTTACCCAAGTAGCTTCATCATAATATAGTATAATAAATAATAATATCAAACATTGTTTCTAATTTTAAATTTTTAAAATAAATGTATTCAACAAATATCTGGACTAGTTCTCATATGCCATAAATTATGTATAAGTAACCATAAATTATGTATAACGAATCATCAGTTTAGCCAAAGCTTAAATGCTTAATTTTATTTGAAAGTAAACTTCTTAGATTTCATTAGGTTACCTTTAGTTACTTCAGAGCATAAAATATTAAGTTAACAACAAAAAAAGATCTTTTGTTGCTTGCTTACTGTAATCACATTCTTTTGTAGGCTCAACCTTCTGAATGGTGGTGTAGCAGAAAGCATACCAGCTTGAAAAACAATAGGTCTTGTTTATCATTTTTGTTTGATATTAACTAATGAGGTAATTTTCATCCAGTCATAAAAGTATAAGAAATTAGGAAACTGGTACCCAAAGCTAAGGGAAAGCACGTACGCAAATACAAATTTGCCAGGGGGCTTCCCTGGCACTCACTGGAAGTGTCATTGTGCCATGCCCAAAGCTTCCATGCTGAAGAGTAACACCAGAGGCTTCACTCAGTGGGAAGCAGACATCATTCAGTTGTTCAGCCAAGTAAATAAATGAACAAGCTATCAATGAAACAAGCCTGGGACAGGTTCTCTGTTTACTTAGAACTATAGTATGTATAGCATCATATAGCACATATAGTGTATATGTATATAGTTGCTATGATGTTGCCTAAATAAAAAGTCATGTGAACAGAATACAACCCAGGTACAGGAAACAAAGCCTGGGAGGGCGCCCAGTTTTTCCCTTCAGTTCTGTGAGTTCTCACATGACATCTGTAGGAACATTAGAAACCAATGAATGCACACCTTCATGCAGATAAATGAGCATTTGACCTCAAGGTACATCTAAGTTCCATTTTTGCCCTCATCAGCATTTTATATAGAAGAAATGGCAGATTAGTACCTTGAAACAGGTTATAACTACCTTATTCCCAGGTACAGCCACAGGTAGAAGGGTAGAAGCATCCATTTGTTTTGTCCAAGACAGTATCACCAGAGTCTCTGGACAAACCTGTTTCTCCTTTTTCTGTGACCTGTGGTAAAACAGATGTCATGTGAAAACTCATAGAACTGAAGGGAAAAACAGACTATTTTATTTGGGTGCCCTCCCAGGGCTTTGCTTCCTGTACCTGGGTTATATTCTGTTTACATGTGTTAAAATGGAATTGAAGTAAGTTCTGTAGAGCTGAGGTTATATCTTACTCCTTCATGTGATATGGTAGCTTACAGTATGATTCAAGTATTGAGCAGTTTATATGATAGAGGTAATATAATGGTTAAGACCTGGCAGCCAGATTTCCTGGCCTCAGATACCAAATCTGTCACTTTGTAGTTGGAAAATTACAAGTTTTACTGCTTTGCATTTCATCTATCCTTCATCTGTCAATTAGGAAGAACAGTACTTATCCCATAAAACTATTGTAAGAATTAAATGAATTTATACCCACAAATGCTCAGAATATTGAATACCTGTATACTCAGTACATCAACCTGTTTTAAAGTGCCCGGGATCAAACCCAGAGCCTTGTACATCTGGGCAAATGCTCGACTACTGACCTATATTCCCAGTCCAATAAACTAGTGCTGACGATGAATAACTCAGTTCAGTGAAAGAAAGGACATGAGAGGACCATGGGAGGAAGGATATGATCAAAGCTCTGTGTGTGTGTGTGTGTGTGTGTGTAAAAGAATAAATCCAGCTGGGTGTAGTGGCACATGCCTTTAGTCCCAGCACTTGGGAGGCAGAGGCAGGCGGATCTTTGTGAGTTGCAGTCCAGCCTGGTCTACATAGTAAGTTGCAGGCCAGCTGGGGCTACAGGGAGACCCTGTCTCAAAAAAAAAAAAAGAATAAATAAATCCAACTCAAAATGGTTTGTGCTAACATGAGAAACTCGGGGCTTATGTAAAGAAAAGTTGAGGTAAAGTGATTCAGGCACTCCAACTTGTTTCCACTCTCTTCTGTGCAGGGTTCCTTCTCAGACTTTACTGTGCAAGATGGCCACCAGCACTGTGAGCTTGCTTAGTTCCTCCACTGGGCATATCAAACCCAGGGAAAGAGCATCTTTCCTAAAAGTCTCAGGACTATGTCTCTGACTAGATTTAGTTCGAATAGTAAATTGCTCATCAGGCCCATAATTTGGAATCTCTACCCAACCCTCAGCCATGGGATCAGCTGAATTTGAGTCACCTGGGCCAGGAGTAGAGGAGGAGCAAGTCCTGAAAGGAAAGTTGAGGTGCTTTCTAGAAACAGAGGCACTGAATTCAGGGCAAGCAGAAGGTCAAGCTCTTCTTTTCCTCAAAAGAAAAAAATATTTTCTTCAACATGTGTTATGTATTTTGTTTTGCTAATGTTAACTCTCAGATCTGCTTCTGTCATGCTAATCTCATGAGTATCATCCTCACCAACTCAAATGCTATCACCTGTCTTCTGACTTGTCCAATAGATGGAGCATCTCATATTGTCTATTCTAGCAGGTTTTCTCCTCTGGATTATACTTTTAAGTCTCCTACACCAATAATGCTTTCATTTTTATTTATTTTTTTAATATTTCCTTTACAATTTTTATTTTTTGTGTATAGGTATATTGCCTCCTGTAAGTGCACCCATGTCATGCAATGCCAGCGGAGGTCAGAAGAGGGCGTCAGATCCCTTGGAACTGGAATTACAGATGGCCATGTGGGTGCTGGGACTCAAACCTGGCTTCTCTGGAAGAGCAGCCAGTGCACTTAATCACTGAGCCATCTCTCCAGCCCCCTCATTTTTATTTTTTAATTTTTTTGTTTGTTTTATGTATATGAGTATTGGACCATATGCATATATGTGCACCATGGCATTCTGCTAATGCCAACAGAAGCCAGAAGAGAGCATCAGACCCCCTGGAACTCAAGTTGCGGATGGTCCTTAGCCCCCACAAGGGTGCTTGGAATCAAACCCAGTTCTCTGCAAGAGCAGCCAGTGCTCTAACTGCTGAGCCATCTCCAGCACTCTTTTCATATTTTTAGTCATCCATATTTCTTCTAGATGTTGTATGATTCTCCTTACACCTATATAACTTTTAACAGCCAATCTAACAACAAACCGCCATCTTACCCTGTTAAGACATCTCTGGAACTGGGTGTGTAGTTCAAAGGTAGAAAATGGCTCTGGGTTTGAGCCTCAGCACCGCACAAAATCTGCCCTTGGGTACAGTATTCATGTTTGGTGTGTTAGTTACACTTGACACTGAAACTCAGATTTTCTGTTTTGAAGATAATTGCTGAAAACAGTCACATTTTGAAGAAAGAAAGTATTTTGTGGTGAGGTCTATTAGATGTAATTTCCCAACATCCATGTCATCTCAAAAATCGGACTCTATTTTTTATTTGATTTTTTAAATTTATTTAATAACCACATAATTAATAGAAGCATTTTATTTCAACAGCATTGACATAGTCAATAACAGTTTCCAGAACAAAGATGCATCTCTTTCAAAATTGTAATTTTTAGGTTCACAGTGTTGAATTAATACAATTATACATTATTGTGTTCAGTATAAATCCTATAAGACATAAAATTGAATGAGGTTTTAACCTTTAAAAAAGATCCCCATTTCATTTTAGAATATGCTGTTTCATAGAGAAAAACTCATTTTTAATGCAAATAACACTTAGATGTTTGCACATGTGTCTATAATCTCTGTATATTTGACTATTACTAGTCATAGTCACTTTCTGGGATCCTTGGCACCTGGAGCATGGATATAAATTCATCAAGATTTCAATGGCAATGTTTTTCATACCTACTAATTAACATGAAGCAAATTTTTATGCTTCTTCCTCAAATATAACTGATTTTTTATATTTATTGATTTGTGTGTGTGTGTGTGTGTGTATTTCATACAGAACATTCCAATCTTACTCATCTTTATACCCGTATCCCAAATGGCACCCTCCCATAGCCTCCTCCACTGGAGCCCATATATTCTGTCATCCCTGTTACTGTCCACTGTGTTGTCAGTGAGCCCAGCTGTTCCCCAGTGTTACTCCATCCACTGAATCTAGTCAGCCTATTTAGAGTCCCTTTAGAAAGATCGGCTCTTCCTCATCTAGCAGCAATCAGTTGCCAACATTCCTTTAGATAAGATTGGAGTCTGCTGTTCATTTTCCCATTTCTATTCTAGGTTAGTGTCTGGGAGTTTCTTGGGCTACCCTGGCCAATAACTCAAAGGAAGGTATCTCCTGTGTGGCATTGTTTCTTGTTATGTAGCCTTTAGCTATACACATGGACACTTAAAGAAATATACTGATCACTTTAGTCTTTGGTTATACTTTCCTTTTGGGTGTTTAAGACAGATAAACCAATTTATTTTTACTTTTAAGGTTGTTTGAGGATCTGTTCCTCAGGGTTCACATGGGCTTGGAAGGAGCCCCGGGCTCCTTCCTTTTACCAGTTCCATCTATGTGAAGATAAGTCAAAGGTCCTGCTCGACCATGGCTAGCCTCACTTGGAAGGATGGAGGACATGTTTCTTCTGTATTGACCCTTATCTTTGTAGACTGGACACTGGTTCAAGTCCATCTGGTGGGGTCTTCATGGCCTCCTTGATCAAGAAGACAGGTGACTTACCACAGTTACAGGACATTTTGAGAGATGCTTCATAGTCCCCTGGAACTTAGTCGACCTTGGAGGGCAAGGAGCAGAAACTGTCCTTTAAGTCCCTCTGACCAGATTAGTATAGGCCTTAAAGTATGGCTGTTAAACATCCAAGAAAAGGAAGGTTTCTCCTGTCTGGCAATGTTTTTTGTTATGTAGCCTTCAGCTATACACTTGGGCTCATATAGAGATATTGTATGTGTAATTTATCAGTAGATTGTTGGACTAATATGATTCCCTCTGTTTTGTTTTGTTTTGTTTTTAACTAGCTAGACATTATTTATCTCTCTCACTGTCTAACCCTTCTACCATGGTTTCCCCATTTAAAGTGCCCTCATTTTTCCCATTTCTCCCTTAACAATACCCTTATCCTATGGTCCCACCTCTCTTGAGATCCCTTTATCTGCTAGGTTCCTTGTATAACCCTTCCTCCCCTCTCCCAATTCAATAACCCTATTTTATCCATATCTCCTTTAGTAACACCTATTTCATACTGTTCTTCTCTCTCAGGTTCTTTCTTTTCCTTTACCTCCCTGATTCCTTTTCATTATCCTGGTTCCTGTAGTTAGGTCTGGATACATACTTGCTTATAAGGATTTGGTGCTAGGATCCACATATGAGGGAGAACATACGTCATTTGTTTTTCAGGGTCTGTTACTTCACTTAGTATAACAGTTTCTACTTCCATCCATTTAACTGCAAATTTCATGATTTCATCTTTCTTTACTGCTGAGTAAAACTCCATCGTATATATGAACCACATTTATGAACCCCATTTTCGTTATACACTCATCAACTGAGGGACACTTAGGTTGCTTCCATCTCTCAGCTATTGTGAAAAGAGCAGCAACAAACACAGATGTACAAGTGTTTCTGCAATATGATGAGTTCTTTGGGTCTGTGCCAAGGAGTGGTATAACTGGGTCAAATGGTAGGTTCATTTTTAGTTTTTCAAGGGTTCTCCACACTGCTTTCCATAGGGGTTGAACAAGTTTGCAATCCCACCATCAGTGGATGAGTGGTTCCCCTTTCTCCACATCCTCTCCAACATTTGGTATCATTTGTTCTCTTGATCTTAGCCAGTCTGACTGGGGTAAGATGAAATTAAAGTGGTTTTAATTTCCATTTCCCTTATTACTAATGATGTTGAAAATGTGTGTGTGTGTGTGTGTGTGTGTGTGTGTGTGTGTGTGTGAAAAAAAATGTGTATGTGTGTATTGCCTGCATGTAGGTAAGTGCACCTGTGTCCTGCAATGCCCGTGGAGGACAGAAGAGGCTGTCGGATCCCCTAGAGCTGGAGTTACAGACAGTTGTTAGCTACTATGTGGGTGCTGGGATTCAAACCCGAGTCTTCTGCAAGAATAATAACCAGTATTCTTAACCGCTGAGCCATCTCTCCAGCCCCCTGAACACTTTTTTTTAATTTTACAAAAACTTTATTGAGCATTTCATACATGCATATAAGGTGTTTTAATCAAATCCATGCCCACTCCCTCCCTTCCAGCATTCCCCCCTCTGAAGAGGTAACCCTGAGATCTTTTAAGGATTAGATAAAAGTTCCCAAATACTTTTGACATTTTTGGCCTTGGAACAGAGTATGTTGCCAAAAGGCCGAGGGACATTTTGACTTTTAGCCAAGAAACTGCTCCATACCATTATCCTGAGACTCTTCTCCTTCCTCTATGCCTATGATGTGTAAGTTTGGTCTTATGGTGTCACACAATTCCTGCATATTCCATTCTTGTGTTTTCTTAAGTTTTTCATAATCTTTGCTTGAGTGGTCTAATTCATCCACTTTATCTTCCAGTCTTGAAATTCTGTTTTCAATTTCATTCATCCTATTGGTGAGGCTTTTTCCTGTCATTTCTAATTGACTTATTGAATGTTTCACTTCCTTCTTCATTTCTTTAATATTTCTAACTCCTTTCTGAATTCATTCAGAAGTTTATCCCTATCTTCTTTCAGTTCTTTCATTTCTTTGTGTGTTCTTTAAATTCACTGAATTCTTTTATCATGTTTATAATTGTTTATGATTGTTCTTTTGAATTCCATGTCTGTGTTATCTCTACAGGGTTCGCATTGTACTCCTCTAACAGAACTGTTTGGTACTTGGTGGGGATATATTATTTGGGTTTTTCATGTTATTATTTTTTCACTGTGACTTTGACACGTGGGTTTCTTTTGTAGTTTCTGATTCTTGTATGAGACTCAAGCCTTCCTTTGCTGAGTTTAGGTCTGCTTCTGTTTGTAAACTTTTTATGCCTTTGTGGTTTACTTGCTGGGCATGAAAATTTGGTTTTTCTAGGTTTCAGGTTCTCTCTTTTGATTTTATATTGGAAGGGCCAGATGGATTTCGTCCTGCTGCTCAGGAGTTCCCACAGAGGCCCAAGTCAGATGAGGATAGGATGCTCTCAGGCTTTCTCCTAAGGTCTGGATCCCTCTAGTCAGCAGGCACAATACCGTTTGGGAGGCTTGCTAGGTAGAGGTAGGATTCAAGACTCTGAGACAGTCAGGGAAGGAAGCTGGTCTCAGGAGTCCAGGCTGGGGGTGGGACAGCCAGGGATGAAAGCTGGTCTTAGGTATGCAGAGGTGTGGTGGGGGAGGCCCTGAGACCGAGGTATTGGGTTGGTCTGGGTGCAAAGGATCAGGAAGCAGTGGGGCATCTGGGCCAAGAGGGCAGTCCAGAGGACTGGGGTGCCAAGAGCCAGATGCTGTTTTACATTGCTGGAATCTCCTTTAAATCTAGAGTGTTTAGTTGGGTGCACTGGTGTACACCTGTAATTCTAGCTATTTGGGAGACCCAGGCAAGAGGATCACTTGCACCCAGGAACCCAAGACCAGCCTGGGCAGCATAATGAGACCTAATCCTCAAACAAAAACTGGTAAATATATGATATAAACTAGTTAAGACATATGTATTAACTCAAGCTATTAGTATATTATCTCAAAAATCTAATGAGTCAATGGTATAAATAAGAACAATATATATCAAGTGACATAATTGATGTATTGAACATTTGACCCATGAAACTAAAGTCTCAAGGTAAACTGTTTTGAAAATAATTTATTTTGAAAGAGTTTAGTGGTAGAGCACTTGCCTAGCTGTACTGGAGGCTCTGGGTTCAATCCCTAGCACACCCTCTCTCTCTCTCTCTCTCACACACACACACACACACACAAAATACGTCACAGAAAATAGCTGATTCTTTTTGGGGGGCGGGGGTTAAGTTTTTTTAGCCTGGGCCTCCTTGTATCCCCAGTTACCCTGGAACTCCCTTTGTAGACTAGGTTGTTTTACACAGAGATCTGCCTGCCTGTCTCCTGGGTGCTGGACTTAAAGGTATGCACTACTATGCCTGGCATAGCTAATTTCTTTTTTTGTTTTTGTTTTTTTTTTTTAGATAGGGTCTCCTGTATCAGCTGGCCTGGAACTCACTAGGTAGACCAGGCTGGCCTCCATCTCACAGAGATCCACCTGCCTCTGCCTCCTGAGTGCTGGGATTAAATGTGTGTGCCACTACACCCAGTTCATAGCTGATTTCTTAAAAATGTGTGTGTGTGTGTGTGTGTGTATGTGTGTGTTATTGTGTACTTGTTTGTGTGTGTATGTGGAAGTCTGTTAGCTTCAGATGTGTTTCCTCAATCACTCTCCACCTTTAATTTTTTATAATTTAAATTTTAAGAATTGTTTACATAAATACTATATTTACATCATTTCCACCCCTGCATTCCCCCATCCAACTCCTCCCACATCTCCCCAATTCCCTCTCTATTCCATGGCCTCTTTATTGTTGCATATATGTATATGTATGTATGCACACAAAACCTACTGAATCCATTTAGTGACTCTCGTGTGTGTGTGTGTGTGTGTGTGTGTGTGTGTGTGTGTTTAAGGTTGACCACCTGGGATTGGATAACCTGCTAAGGAGCTCCATACTGGAGAAATTTGATTTTCTGTCTCTCAGAAGCCATTGATTTCCTGTAGTTCTTCATCTAGAGTTGGGACCGTGTGAAATTGTCCTCATCTGCACGACTCTTAAAGTCTCCCTGCCTCCTCTTCTACAATGTTCCCTGAGCCTTAGATGTAGGGGCTGCATTTCAGTTGTATCAGTTGAGGTTGGGCACCTCACAGTCACTTATTCTCTACATTTTGACCAGTTGTGTCTCTCTGTAATTGTCTCCGTCAGTTGGGAAAAGAAGCTTCTTTGATGAGAGGTGAGAGCTGCACTTATCTGTGGATACGAGGGTGTGTATTTGAAATACACTTAGAAATTAAATTGGTTTTGGAAAGTTGCAGTGGTAGGCTCTCTAGGGTCTCTGGCCTCTCCAGTCATGGGTAGTTGGCTAAGTTTACAGTACCAGGCATATATTCCTTCCTGTTGCGCCAGCCTTAAGTCCAGTTAGACAGCTGTACACCTAAGGCTCAGGGAGTATTGCAGAAGAGGGGGCGGGAAGATTGGAAGAGCCAGAGGACCAGAACTCCTGCTGCTACACAGTGTCTTCACTTTTTTTTTTTTTTTTGAGACAGTCTCCTACCTCTGCCTCGAGTGCTGTGTAAAATTTTTAACAATTTTCTTTAAAAGTAAATGTATTGTTTTTGAAATGTTGTGTATTGTTTTGTGGAAGTTGTGTTTTACTTATCCTAATTTGTGGTTTTTGTTGTTGTTCAAAGTTAAAGCAACTTCTGTCCTTCCCAGATACAGTCCATCATGCCTATTTACAGGACACTTGAGCACCAAGAGCAATGGTAAGTGAACTATTTCAGTTGTAGACTCGTCTAGAGTCACTGTTTTCTGTACTGGCAAATTACACGCACAATGAGACAGTTCACTTGATGGATCTTTGGACTTCATATTAATGATGATAATTAAATATAGGAATTCTTAGACACTTTTAGGAGGTCATGATGTCAACTATTACTGTGCCCTGAGGGTGGACTTAGCCGCCTCCTGCTTCCTGATCAGCTAGGCCTGTCCGCCTTGTTAAAGTGGTGATTATCAAGTGGGAAAAGCACAAGCCCTAAGGAAAAGCTGTACAGAGAGAACTTGAATGCGTCCTTAGCAAACATTTATGGGTTACTTTTCCAACTGAATTTCTAAGTCCTGTGATACTTTTATATTTTAAAGTCTTCAAAATAAATTTTTAATGTTAACTCTAAAATTTAAGACTTAATAGTCTTCAGCATGAGTTTCAGAAAAAATAATGAAACATGTTTGTCCTTATTTTACATGAAAAATCTTTGATACTGTCACCTCCAAGAATAAAGAAAGTATCAAATTTTCAATTATCTCATTTATTTATTTGTATTAGAGTGTATATACTTTGAAAAATGAGTTTTTTAAGAAACTTTAAAGCCAAATCTGGTGGTACAAGCTTGTAATCCCAGTACTCAGAAGGCTGGGGCAGGAGGATAGCAAGTTTATAGCCTGCCCAGGCTACTGTGAGATCAAGGCCACTCTAGGCAACTTGAGACCCTTTTTTTCTTTTTTAAATAAATAATGTATTGACAATTTCATACATGCATATAAGGTGTTTTGATCAAATCCATGCCCATTTCCTCCCCTCCAACTCCTCCCATATCTCCCCATCACTTTTCTCTGATAACTTCATGTACTCTTTTTCTTTGATTGATTTATTTATTTTGTATGGGGCATTTGGCTACTTTAACATTCCATCTTCTGATGAGGTAACCCTAAAATCTTTTAAGGATTAGATAAAAAGTAAAAGAAGGGCTGGAGACACTGCTCAGTAATAGAGTGTTTGTCTAGCATGTATAAGGCCTTTAGGCTCAGTCTTCAGAAACACACACAAGCACTACACAAAGTGAAACTAGATTTAAAATATGCATGCATAGATGAGCAGGGTGAAGAATAAAATATATTTGCTTTTTAAAAAAATGTATTTGCAGAGCTGGTTTAGGCATAGCAGTTTTCAGTATGAGGCTGAATTGCCTCATAAAGCAGCCCTGCATCCTTTATCAGTAATGTAACCCGAGACTTGGTTCATAGCTGTGTGTCTCAGTTTTCACTTCTGTTAAATGGTGATAATAATGAGTAGATAAATTTTCACTTTTAGAGAACACTGGAACAATGCATAGCAAGTGAGTCCTCTTCGAGCAGTGTTTTCAATAGTAATAAATTTCCTAGTTACCGTGTATGCTTTTATTATGTGTAGAGCTTCCCTGCATGGGTTGGCTTTTAAAGTAGTAGAGCATATATCTAGGAAGGGAAACTCAGTTTCATTGTACAAAAATGACTTATTTTTCAGTCTCTATATAGTGTTTCCACTGTTAAATTTTTTAACCAGATGAATGTATTTCTTCTCAAAAAATTGTTTTTAGGGGCTAGAAAGATGGCTGGATGGATGAAGTGCTTGCTGCACAAATATGAGGACCAGAGTTTGGATCCCCAGAACATCCATAAATGCCTAGTGGGCATGGTGGCTAGCAAGCTCTGGGTTCAATCAAGAGACTTTGCCTCAATAAATAAGACAGAGAGTGATCAAGGAAGACTCCTGGTGTCAGCCTCAGGTCTCCAGACACATGCAGGCAAATGTGTGCACACACTTCTACCTGTGACACATCCATGTGACCACACACATACAGAGGTGCATGCACATTTGCACACATACACATATAAAAAATGTTTTTAATTTTTAAAAAATATGCTCATGTTAATATTTTATACTTATATACAAGTGTTTAACAATGTCTAAGATTTCCTCTAAACAGTTTGAATGAAGGTAGAGAAGTTTAATATCATAGATTTTTATGTGATTATGCTTTTTGTAAGTTAGGCCTAGTACTTTAAAAGGATTGTAGTGAACCAATCTATAGATCTTGTTTCCAGGTGTAAAGTCAGAAATTTGCCTTTCAGAATGGAATCTTTGTATTCCATTCTTGTGGTTTGGGATTTGTTTGAGTTCCCAAAACCCTGTGGATTGTCCAAGTAATTGGCATGGTGACATTTTATAATCAAGCAGATGACTAAAGATTTTTAACTATGAGACAGAGATATAAAAAAATGGTTTTGGAGCCAGGTGTGGTGGTGCATGCCTTTAATTCCAGCACACAGGAGGCAGAGGCAGGTGGATCTCTGTGAGATCCTTGAGGCCAGCCTGGTCTACCTAGGGAGTTCCAGGCAGACTGGGGCTATAGGGAAACGCTGTCTCAAAAAGACCAAAAATAAATAAAAATAAAAAATCATTTTGTAAATATATTAATAGAGTATATTCTAGAATCTCCCAAATGCTCAGGTCTACAAAACTTAATTCCTAAAAAGGCTGGGACACAGCACCACAAAAGTAGTATAATATTAGTAACTTAGATTGAATTTCAGAACATTATTAAGAATGGCCTTGATAATCATTAACTGTGTGTCTTGTGATAAAGATTACATCAAGTATGTAATGACTAAATATGTTTTAATTTTTAGCTTTTTGCACTGACTCCTCTTCTCTCAGACTAACCACTCTCCAGCTGGTCAAGAACCACATGGCTGTTCACTATAATAAAATCCTTTCAGCCAAAGGTAAAATGTGCAAATACAAACTTTTCTGTGCCAGTTTCAACCCCATCTTTACTTCTCATTATCATAAAGCTGTGTCAGAAGTTATTGCATTGTCTATAAAAGGATTTGTGTTTTGATATAGTAAGATACGTGATACTGACTATATCTGTAATGAATCAAGAATGCCATTTCTGTTAACTATATTTACAATTACATGATACCTAGACAATTCATGTAATGTAGTAAAACTTATGAGTGTGTATTATGGGTGTTTGCATGTGTTGTGTGCAAGTGTGTGTGTACATATGCATGTAGAGGCCAGAGGTAAACCTTGGGTGTCATTCCTTAGGAGCCATCCACCTTGTTTCTTGAGACTGAGACTCTCACTGGGAACTTGGGCTCATCATTTTTAGGCTAGGCTTGGCCAGCCAGCAAACCTCAGATATCCTCCAGTCTCTACCTCTCCAGTGCTAGGATTATAAGCACATACCACCACACTCTGCTTTTTCCTTGAGTTCCGGGGATCAAACTCAGGTCCTCATGCTTGTACAGCAAGCATTTTAGTGTCTGTGCCATCTTCCAAGCCCCTCTTTTTTCTCTCAGCCTCCCAACGACAAGGTGGTATGCCACCATGCCCTGCTAGATGTTTGTTTTAATATATTTGTAATCTTTTTTTATTTTCACATCTACTCAGGAAATTGCACAAAGAAGATGCTTGCTACATTAGTTTTTATTTTATTGTTGGTTTTATTAAGAAATAACATGTACAGCAAAAAGGTACCAATTATAAGTATACAGCTAAATATTTGGAAAATCTATACATTTGTGTAACCACTACTAGAGTCATACTATAAACCAAAGATGGTTCAACAATAGCTTGTGAGTTAGTCTTGCCACTTGTTTTGTTCAGCTCATGAGCAGATTGGTGTCTCTATTTTAAATGGCTGAATAAAATAAAAGGATGGTATTTTGTACATTTTGTAGATTTGAGTTTAATGTCCATAAGCACATTATGTTCATTCTTTCACATAGTCTGTGGCAGCTTTTGCCCTAAAAAGTGTAGTCGACTAATTGTAACCTTCTGGGTCTCCCTACAAATCATGAGCACTTACTCTCTGGTCCTTTACAAGAACAATTTGCTGACCTCATTTCTATTACTTTGAAAAATTCCTCTCTGATCTTTGCAACCAGCCCTCCCCCTTCAAATCCCTGACAGCCACTGATCTGTTCTCTGTTCCCATAGTTTTGTCTTTTCTAGAATTTTACACAAATAGAATCATGTTTATTTATACTTTGGGGCCTGACTTCTTTGAATGTGCATAATGCTTTTGAGACATCCGTGTTGTTGCATTTTTCAGTATTTCCTTTTTAATTTGGGGGGAATGTATGTGCATGTGTGTGCAAGTACCTATGGAGGCCAGAGGATCACCTCGGGCATCATTCTACCTTATTTTTGAGGCAGAGTGTTTCACTGGCTCATGAAGCTTACCCTTAGGCTGGGCTGACTGGCCTGCAGGCCCCGAGATCCACCAGTCACTGCCTCACCAGTGATAGGATTACAAGTGCACAACATGTCAGTGTCTGGCTTTTTTACATGGGTTCTGGGGATTGAACTTAGGTCCTGTGCTCACACAGGAAGTACTTTACTGATTGAGCCATCACCCCAGCCTTAATAGAATTTTATTGCTAAGTTGTAGTCCATTTAATGAATCTATCATAATTTGCTGATTGATTCAATGCTTGGTGAATATTTGGGTTGTTTGATTCATTTGAGCTATTAGAAATGAAGATGATATAAACATTCACACATAGTTTTGAACATGTGTTTCTATATCACTTGGGTAAATTTATTTTACTATGAGTAGAATGAAGAAGTTTGGTTATGTGCACGTTTAACTTTACGAACTATCAAATTCATTTCCAGAGTGACTGGACTAGCTTGCATTGCCATTTAAGTTAGTGATCCATTTTGAGTTAGTTTTTGTACATAGTATGAAATAAAGATCTTGGTTTTGCCTACTTA
This sequence comes from Nannospalax galili, assembly GCF_000622305.1. Classification (NCBI taxonomy): domain Eukaryota; kingdom Metazoa; phylum Chordata; class Mammalia; order Rodentia; family Spalacidae; genus Nannospalax; species Nannospalax galili. The sequence goes on from NW_008347292.1 coordinate 298,749, forward strand.
GACAACATTTCCAGAACCAATTGTTAAGAGATTTTCCTTTCTCTATTGCATTACCTTAGCATCGTTTGGTGTTGCATACATCTATTTTTAGATTTGTTTTGGTCCTGTTTATCTGCACATCTACCTGTATGCCTATACCACCCTGCTTTATCACCATAGCATTACATTAAGTCTTGAAACAGGTAGTATAAATATGCCATTTTGCTCTTTTTCTTTCCAGTCTACCATAAGACTCCCAATTACAACTGCATTAATGTGCGTGATAAAGGCATGTTAGGCCAGTGACCCTCCATTCGTTTCTGTTTTGTCTTCCTTCTGTTTGGTTTTGAATAGTTTATATTGCTATGTTTTCAAGTTCACCAATATCATCTTCCCAGATCTCTAATGGGCTGTTAATCCCACAGTGTATTTTTTTTTTTTTTCGTCTTTTTGAGACAGGGTCTCCCTGTAGCCCCAGCTGTCCTGGAAATCACTATGTAGACCAGGGTGGCCTTGAACTCACAGAGATCCACCTGCCTCTGCCTCCCAAGCTGGGACTGCAGGCATGTGCCACCACACCCGGCTCCACAGTGTATTTTTATCAGGGATTTTATTTTTCATCTTTATAAGTACAATAAAAAAGAAAGGAACTTCAAGTTGTGGTGCTTTTGATCTATACATCTAATATCTGTTGCCATTTATAAATATCAAGAATATTATGAAAAGATTTTTTTCTCTTTCAGCTGCAGTAGACTGCTCAGTTCCAGTAAGCATGAATACCAGCATCAAATGTAAGTAATTTTTGACATAAGGAAAAAAAATTTTGTTATATTATTTTTTATTTTTTATTTTATTTTATTTTTTTTATTTGTAAATCATTTATTTTTCCTTTTTTAAAAAGATAATTTGGCCGGATAAAGAAATCTTGGTTGCCTTTCTCTGTTCTAAATGTTGAAGTGTGTCATCCCATTGTCTTCAGAGCTATACTGTTTTAAGCAAGAAGTCAGCCATGATTCATACTGATGGTCCCTGGCACGTGACGAGTTATTTTTCTCTTGCTGTTTTAAGATCTTTGTTTCAGCATTTGAGAATTGGATGGTTATATGTCCAAATGTAAAGCTGTATTTATTCCAAATCAAGTTTGATGATATTCTTGGATATATAAATCAATTGCTTTTTGTCACTAAGTTCTGTGAGCTTCATAGTTAGACCACTATCTTTAAAAAAAATTCGACTTCCACTTTTTCTCTTTTGGAATTCCCATTAAACACATATTGAAGCATCAGTATTGTACTTGAAATCATTTAGGGTCTGAACATTTTTATTCATTTTTTTCTGTATTCTTCAGGCTAGAAACTATGTATTGGTTTAACTTCGCATTCTTGGGTTTTTGTTTTTGTTGTTGTTTGCTTTAGTTTTGACTTTTGAGACACAGTCTCATGCTGTAGTGCAGGCTGGTCTAGAACTTACTGTGAAGTCCAGGTTGGTCTAGAACTCACAACAATCCCTGCTTCAGCCTCCCAAGGGCTGCTATTATAGGCATGTAAATAAACATCTGGTTAATTTATTCTTTCATTTATTCTTCTGCTTTCCTAAATCAGAAGAGCTCCCTTTTACTACGGCAGGGAGGCTGTTGTTCCTCATGCCTCCTTTGGCAGACCCTCTGTGTTGACTGAGCTGAGTAGACAGCAGCAGCACCAGGTCAGAGCCCTACAGTCTCCTAATGCTCCCACCTGAAATTCAACATTTACTATTATAGGCATGTAAATAAACATCTGGTTAATTTATTCTTTCATTTATTCTTCTGCTTTCCTAAATCAGAAGAGCTCCCTTTTACTACGGCAGGGAGGCTGTTGTTCCTCATGCCTCCTTTGGCAGACCCTCTGTGTTGACTGAGCTGAGTAGACAGCAGCAGCACCAGGTCAGAGCCCTACAGTCTCCTAATGCTCCCACCTGAAATTCAACATTTTACAATATGCAAAATATTACAGTAATTCAGATTTTTTGGCATAATGATTACAGATTTGATAAATACATTTTATATCTCATAATAGTGATGAGGATTATACAAAAGCTATTAAAACAATTATGAGAATAAATTCTATTGTCACTTAAGTATCTAAAGCTATTTTCCTTTGCGTTCTTCCAGAATTTGTTCTTATTCTTTACCTTAATTTGAGGGACTTCAAGAAGATACTTGTTTTTGTTTTTGTTTTTTTTTTTTCATACAGAAGAATTCCTTCCAAAGCAATTGACATTGAGACGTTTTCACATGCATTTCTAATCTCTATATACATGACTATCACTGGTCACAGTCGCCCACCTTCTGAGCTCCTCGGCATCTGAGCATGATTACA
>NW_008347292.1:301300-309452 GCF_000622305.1 Nannospalax galili
TATCAGTGGATCTATTCAGCTGAGTTTGATAGCCTTTGTTCTGAGTCATCCAGTCGCTAGTGACCTAATAAGATCCAAATATCCTAAAACCTCTTCTGATAGTTTTATGTATCCACTGTAACTCATACAGTGAGATAAGAGTGTTAAGCCATGACCTCCTAGCTTTCTTGATTAAAATGGAAAGACATTTTATTTTACCCTTAAGCTTACCTGTTTGGGAAGATGTTACATTTTTAGGACCAGTTCTTACTTACCTGACCATTAGCTTGCAGTTAGTCTCAGTATCCTGAGTGTTTGATTGATTGAGAGAAGGATGGGACTGGACAGATAGCTCAGCAGTTAAGAGCACTGACTGCTTTTGCAGAATACCTGGCTTTGGTTCCCAGCACCCACATGGCAACTAACAACTGTAACTCCAGTTCCAGGGGATCCGAGACAGCCTCTTCTGTCCTCCATGGGCGTTGCACGACACGGGTGCCCTTACCTACATGCAGGCAATACACACATACACATTAAAAAAAAATTAATAACCACGTGATTAGAAGCATTTCATTATAGCTTTAACATACTCAATAACAATCTCCAGAGCAAAGATACATCTCTTTCAAAAGTGGCTATAAAATTTTTAGGTTCACTGTTGAATTAATACAGTTACACAATATTGAACTCAGTAAAAACCCTGTAAGACATAAAATTGAATGAGATTTTAACCTTTAAAAAAGATCTCCATTTAATTTTAACATATACTGTTTCTTACAGAAAGACTTACTGTTTTTGCTAATAACACTTAGATGTTGGTGCATGCGTCTCTAATCTGTATGTATCTGATTATTACTAGCCATGGTTGGTTGCATGCAGATCCTTGGTACCTGTGTATGGATATAAAGTCATTGGGTAGGTTTCAATGGTAATGTTTATCATCTCTACTAATTAACATGACATAAATTTTTATGTTTCCTCCTCAAATAATTTAATATCCTATTTCCAAATGCTCAGTTGAGTGGTATTAAGTACATATGTATTTAATAGAATCATTACCATTATCAGTCTCCAGAACTCTTTATCTCTCAAAAGTGAAACTCTTGTACCCAGTTAACAATAACTACCCTCTCCTGCATGTAAAACCTGAGTGGTATTAAGTACATATGTATTTAATAGAATCATTACCATTATCAGTCTCCAGAACTCTTTATCTCTCAAAAGTGAAACTCTTGTACCCAGTTAACAATAACTACCCTCTCCTGCATGTAAAACCTCAGGAACCACATTTCTACTTTCTACTGTTTCAGTGAGTTCAACTTCTCTCCCATCCATGGTCCATGAACTTTACAATTCTGAGTTCCTTGATTAAATGGAATCCTAAAGTATTTGTTCTGTTGTGATGGGCATATTTTACTTGACGTAATATTCTTAAGATTCAGTTATGTTGTCATATGTCAGAATCTTTTTTAAAATTGTATTTATTGAGCCGGGCATGGCAGCACACACCTTTAATCCCAGCACTTGGGAGGCAGGGGCAGGCGGATCTTTGTGAGTTCAAGGCCAGCTTGATCTACATAGTGATTTCCAGGACAGCTGGGGCGACAGGGAGACCCTGTCTCAAAAAGACAAAAAAAAATTGTATTTATTATTATTCTGTGTATGATGTCTGGGTGTATATGCTGTTGCCCATGTACAGATGTCAGAGGACAGCTTTGTGGAATTAGTTCTCTCCTTCCACCTTTACTTGGGTTCTGGGGATCAAACTCGGGCCATCAGATTTGCATGGCAACACCTTTACCCATTGAGCCATCTTGCCAGCCGAGAATCTTTTTTAAAGGCTGAATAAAATTCTGCTAAACATATGCCACATTGTGCTTATGCATCATCAGTCTTTTCAGTTTTTGGCTATTGTTGTTGATGCTGTCATGAGCATGGATATACAAATAGTTCTTTAGACTCTGCTTTTAAATATATTGAGTGTATTATCAGCATGGTGGTATACACCTTTAATCCCAGCACTCTAGAGGCAGAGGCAGGTGGATCTTATGAGACTGAGGCCAGCTGGGGCTACAGGGATACCTTCTCTCTCAAAAAAAAAAAGTGTTGAGTTTAAGGGCTGGAGAGGTGGCTCAGTGGTTAAGAGCACTGGCTACACTTTCAGAGGATTTGGATTCAGCACCCACATGGCAGCGAACACCTGTCCTTACCTCCAGTTCCAAGGGATCAGATGCCCTCTTCCAACTTCACTGGCATTGTATGACACTTGCATACATGAAGGCAAAACATTCATACACATAAAATATAAGTAAATAATAAATAAGTAAATAAATAAATAAAATATTTTAAATGTTCAATATATGCCCAGAAGTGAAATTTTTGGTAGTTCTCTTTATAATTTATTAAAGAAGTAACATGCTGTTTTCCATGACATCTGCAGCATTTTACAGTCCTCCATTATACACAAGGGTTTCAGTTTCTCCAGATCCATCTTTTGGGGTCTTTTGCTTTGTTTGGCTAGTTAATTTTTGGGGGTTTTTTTTGTTTGTTTGTTTTGTTTTAGGATTTGGAATTATCATCTTGTGCTCTCCTGGCTTGTACAAAGGAAATAATCTCAAAAAAATGATAAGAATAAAATCACCTAATAACACAGAAAACAATAACAAAATGGTGATTAGCCCTAACTTATAAATATTTTTTCAGTGTAAATATATTAAATTTCCCAATCAAAAGTTGTCAAATGGGTGGCTAAAAAAAAAAATCTTGGTGATACACTGTTTACAGGAGAGTTGGTTTAGATCTAGAGTGCATGCAAATGGTAACCAACAGAAGTCAGGATGGTTATACTCTATTGGACAGAATGAACTTTAAGTCAGAAACTTTCTGCGTAGAGAAATATAGTCATTGAAAGTTTCAATCCAGTAGGAAAATCTAACAATTATTTATATACCCAGCATCAGAGCTAAATATATAAAGCAAATGACAGAAAACTCTAAAGGGAGAATTGATAGCAATACAATAATAGTTGACTTTATAGACAATTTCAATAATGGCTAGAACATCCAAACAAAATCACTAAAGAAACAGCTGGCTTCAATCGCATGGTTAATGAAATGAAGCTAACAGACAAACTTTACACCCAATGGCATAATACACAGTTTTCTAAAGTGCACATGTAACATTCACATAATACATTGTATCAGGTCACAGAATTAGTCATAGCATATTCAAGAAGATTAAAATCATTCCAGGTATCTTTTAACCTCAACTGAATTAAATTAGAAATTGGTAACAGTAAGGAAACAATAAAGTTCAGAAATATGTGGGAACTAAACAACTACTGAATCAAAGAGGAAACCAGAACAGAGCTTCAGGTCATAATATGGCAGTGCACACCTCTAATCCTATCACTGGAGAGGCCGACAGTTGGAGTGCCAAGTGCAAGGCCAGCCTGGGCTTCATAATAAAGTGCAGTCTGAAAATGAAGCCAAAACAAAAGCCCAGACCTTTAAAAATAACTTAAATGAAAGCAAGAAGAGAATACACCAAAGACACAGCAAAGGAGCACTAAAATGAAAATGCCTGCATTATAAGAGAAGGAAGATCTTGAGTCATTCGGTGTAAGTCTCAGGAAACTAGAAAAAATGCTGAGTGTAGCTCACTGCTAGAGCCTTGCCTGTGTCAGCATAGCGCACATGTGCTCAACACATGCACACAGAGACAGAAACAGACAAAAGAAAAGCAGTCCACACTTATCAGAAGAAAGCAAATACTAAAGACTAGAAAAGAAATATAGAAAAACAAGAGAATATTTTAACAACTGGTTTCCTGAAGCATAAAATTGACAGACTCGTAACTGTACTGAAAGAAAGAGTGAAGACTCAAAGTCAGAAACTTTAAGAGGCACCATGATAACAGATGCCTCTGAACTACAAGGAATTACGGACTGCTATGAACAGTTAGTTACATACTAACAAGTTGGATAAGCTGGGAAAAAAATGGGCAAAATCCTGAAAGCATGCAACCTAGCAAAACTGAATCAAGAATAGAAAACCTGGATAGATCAAGGAGGAGACTGAAAAGTCATTTTTTAATTATTTTTATTTTATGTGTATGAGTGTATTGCCTGTATGTATGTAAGTGCACCCATGTTGTACAATGCCTGTGGAGGTCAGAAGAGGGCATCGGATCCCTGGAACTCGAGTTATGAACAGTTGTTATCTGCCATGTGGGTGCTGGGAATTGAACCTGGGTCCTCTGCAAGAGCAGTCAGTGCTCTTAACCACTGAGCCATCTCTCCAGACCCAAGTAATTTTTAAAAATTCTTTGAAAGTTTCATACAATGTATTTTGATCATATTCCCCCTCCTCCAGTTCCTCATAGATCTACCCCTCTCCCCACCTTTGTGTTCTCTCCGCCCACTACCATCAAGTTCAATTTATGTTGCACAAATACTCTTGAGTGTGGAACCATCCCTGGAGCATGGCCAACCTGCTAGGGGCCACACCCTTCAAGAAAACTCACTTGCCTCACCCAGCAGCCGCCATACAGCAATGGCTCCTTAGTTATGGGTGGAACTTCCTGCCTGTGGCCCCTCCATGCTGAGATTTTGTCTGGGATGAGCTTGAGCAGGTTTTGTGTATCAATAAGTAATTTTTGAAATCCACAATAAAGAAGAGCCAGGACCAAATCCAGAGAAAAACAATACATGAAAACTATAGGTCAATATCATTGGTGAATATAAATGCAAAAATCTTCCCCAAAACACTTGCAAACTGAATTTAACATCACTTTAAAAAAAAACCTTACACTGTGACCAAGTGAAAAGTATTCCTTGAATCCAAAGATAGTTCAATATACACAAATAAATGAATGTGTTGCACCATATTAACAGAGTAAAAGAAAAAACACATGAATCTCTCCATAGATGCACAAAGCATTCAATAAAATTCAAATTTATCCACTCATGACATCTTAAAACCCTCTTAATAAATAGATATAGAAGTTAACCTCGACACAATAAAAGCTGTATAAGAAAATCCTGTTGGTGGCAACATGCAGTTGTGAGCCACCACCATTCATGGGTATCAGGAACTGAACTAAGGTCCCCTTAAGCAAATGCTTCCAAACCACTGAGCCATCTCTCCAGCCCCCAGTTCAATTAATTTTTTTTTGGAAGAAGCATTTCATTACAGCTTTAACATACTCAATAACAATTTCCGGAGCAAAGATACATCTCTTTCAAAAGTGGCTATAAAATTTTTAGGTTCAAAGGCCTATACAATTCAGTTATATTAGGAAACATTCTGGGCAAATAATATTGCATGAAGAAATAGCACTTTTTCAGGGCCTCCTAATGGAGCTACAATATAGTCTTTGCAAACTAATGATTCACTTTGATGGCTTGAACATCAAAGTAGCTGGTGATGATATGTGCTGAGTTGGAGAACGGGTTTGGAGAGAGACAGGGATCCATTTTTTTTTATTATTTTTACAAAATCTTTATTGAGAATTTCATACATGCATATAAGGTGTTTTGATCAAATCCATGCCCACTTCCTCCCCTCCAACATTCCCCCCTCTGAAGAGGTAACCCTCAAATCTTTTAAGGATTAGATACAAGCTCCCAAATACTCTTGACACTTTTGGCCTTGGAACAGAGTGTTGCTTAACAGGCCCAAGGACATCTTGACTTTTAACCAAGAAACTGGCTACATTTCTTTAGGGTCTTTTGACCCTAACTGCCTAGCCAATTTCTACCTCCTATTCTTTTCATGCCATCCTCTGAAGGGGTTACCCAAATTGGCAATAGGGAATAGGGATGCCAACCATTCTGGTTTCTTCATGCTTAACAGGGACACAGGGTGAGGCAACTGGAGTACCCTTCAGTGGGTCTATCTAAAAGACTCCCAAATTGCATAACTTTTGTCTCTAAAGGGAGAAAAAAGTCCTCAAATCATGAATGGGAGATGTGAAGGAGAAGTAAAGGCAAGAGTAATTAGCATTTCAAGTTCTAGACAGGGAACTAGAAAAAAGTCAGAACAGGGCAATTTTCAAATGTTCATATGAGGGTTCATTGGAGTTTCTTGACAAGGGCTTCCAAAAGCATCCCTCTATTGGGTTCTTTTGGGTTCCTCCTCATTTTTCTTTTGTCTTCCAAGGCTGAACTACTTGGCTTGGAAGAGTGGCTGGATATTCAGGTGAGGGTCCAGTGACCCTGCTTGACAGTCCTTTAATGAATGAGCACAACAGTCAATAAGCCCAATTGTGACTATGTTTAGTGATCAGACTCAGCCGAAGTCGTGATGGTGGTAGTTATTTCATGCAGAAGAGACTGCTATATATATCATCATCTTATTAAAAGGACCTGGAATTTAAAAGGATTTGGTGCTAGGAGCCACATATGAGGGAGAGCATATGTCGTTTATTTTTCTGAGTCTGTGTTACTTCACTTAGTATGACAGTTTCTAGATCCATCCATTTACCTGCAAATTTCATTATTTCATCTTTCTTTACTGCTGAATAGAACTCCATTGTGTAAATATGCCACATTTTTGTTAACCACTTGTCAGCTGAGGGGCACTTAGGTTGCTTCCATCTCTTGGCTATTGTGAAAAGAGCAGCAACAAACATGGTTGTACAAGTGTCTCTACAATAGGATGAGTCCTTTGGGTGGGTATATGCCAAGGAGTGCTATAACAGGGTCATATGGCAGGTTCATTTTTAGTTTTTTAAGAGTTCACACAGTTTTCCATAGAGGTTGCATGAGTTTGCAGTCCCACCAGTCCTCACCAGCATTTGGTATCATTTGTTCTCTTGATCCTAGCCAGTCTAATTGGGGTAAGGTGATACCTTAGGGTGGTTTTAATTTGCATTTCCCTAATTACTAATGATGTTGAACACTTTTTGAGATGTTCTGATTATTAGTGATGTTGAACATCTTTTAAGATGTTTCTTAGCCATCTTTACTTCTTCTTTTGAGAACTCTCTGTTGAGCTCCTTAGCCCATCTTTTAATTGGGTTGCTTCTTGTCTTGGTTCTCTGTTTTTTGAGTTCGTTATAAATTACGGTTATTAAACCTTTGTCAGATGTGTCACTGGTGAAGATTTTTTCCCCATTCTGTGAGTTTTCTCTTCACTTTTTTGATTGTTTCTTTTGCTGTACAGAAGCTTTTTAGTTTAATGAGGTTCCACTTATTGATTGCTAACCTTAATTCCTGAGCATTTTCTGTCTGATTTAGAAAATCTTTTCCTACACCTATATCCTGAGGTTACTGCCAGTATTTTCTTCTAATAGTTTCAGGGTTTCCAGTTTCACATTGAGGTCTTTGATCGATTTGTAGTTGACTTTTGTGCAAGGTGAAAGGTAAGGATCTAGTTTCATTCTTCTACAGGTGGAGATCCAGTTTTGCCAGCACCATTTATTGAAGATGCTGTCTTTCCTCCAGTGTGTGTTCTTGGCACCTGTCAAATATCAGGTGGCCTAAATTGCATGTACTCGAGTTTGGGTCTTCAATGATGTTCCAGTGATCTATGTGTCTGTTTTTGTGCCAATACCATGCTGTTTTTATGACTATGGCTCTGTAGTATACTTTGAGATCTGGTATAGTAATCCCCCCCATGTTGCTCTTTGTGCTCAGGGTTGCTTTGGCTATCTGGGGTCTTTTGTGCCTCCATATGAATTTAAGGATGTATTTTTCTAATTCTATGAAATATGCCATGGGAATTTTTATTGGGATTGTATTAAATTTATATATTGCTTTTGATGGGATGGTCATTTTAACAATATTAATTCTTCCAACCCATGAGCATGGGAGGTCCTTCTGTCTCCTGGTGTCTTCCTCAATCTCTTTAACAATTTAAAATTTTTATTGTAGAGATCTTTGGTGTCTTTAGTCAGATTTATTCCAAGATATTTTAATTTTTTTGCAGCAATTGTGAATGGGAGCATTTCCCTCTATTCTTTCTCCAATCGCTTGTCATTGATATATAGAAAGGCTACTGATTTTTGTAGACTGATTTTATAACTTGCCACTTTACTGAATGTGTTAATAATTTCTAGGAGTTTGCACGTGGAATTTTTGGCGTCCCTTAGATATGATATCATATCATCTGAAAAAAGGGATAATTTGAGCTCTTCTTTTCCAATTATTACTCCTTTAGTTTCCTTCTCC
>NW_008347292.1:310380-343002 GCF_000622305.1 Nannospalax galili
TTATGGGTCTGTTTAAACTGTTGATCTCTTCTTGGTTTAACTTTGGAGGTTGCCATGATGTCAGATATCCATCATTTCTTTTAGACTTTCAGATTTAGTAGCGTATAGGTTTTTACAATATTCCCTTATAATGGTTTGGCTCTTTGGGTGTCTGTTGTGATGTTTCCCCTTTCATCTCTGATTTTGTTGATTTGGATTTGCTTTCTTTCTTTTGGTTAACTGGGCTAAGGGTCTGTCTATATTGTTTAGCTTTTCGAAGAACCAGCTCTTAGATTCATTGATTCTTTGTATTGTTTTCTTTTTTTCTATTTCATTAATTTCTGCTCTGATTTTTGTTATTTCTTCTCTTCTGCTGGGTTTGGGTTTCATTTAGTTCTTTCCTTTCCAGTGCCCTGAGTTGCAGTGTTAGGTTATTTATTTGGGCTCTTTCTAATTTTTTAATGTAGGCACTTAGAGTATAAACTTCATTCTTAGGACTGCTTTTAAAGTGTCCCAGAGGTTGTGTTGTGTTGCATTTTCCTTTTCATTGAATTCCAAGAATTCTTTTATTTCATTCTTAACTTCTCCTTTGACACACTCATTGTTTAGGAGTGTGTTGTTGAATTGCCACAACTTCATGTAGTGACTATGGCTTCGTCCACTGTTGATTTTGAGCTTTATTGCTTTGTGGTCCAATTGAATGCAAGGAATTATTTCAATATTTTTGTATCTCTTGAGATTTGTTTTGTGACCCAGTATGTGGTCAGTTTTTGAAACAGTTCCACGAGGTGCTGAGTAAAGTGTATTCTGTGGTGTTTGGGTGGACTAATCGAAAGATGTCTGTTAGGTCCGTTTCATATATGGTATCATCTTATTCAGATATCTCTCTGTTTATTCTCTGTCTACTTGACCTGTCTAATGGAGACAGTGGGCTGTTGAAGTCTCCTACTATTAATGACTTGACATTAATCTGTGTCTTAAAGTCCTGTAGTATTGTTTGTATGAATTTGGGTGCACCAGAATTTGTTACTTTGTTAAGGATTGTAATATCTTCTTGGATAACTGTTCCTTTGATCAGAATGAAGTGTCCCTCCTTATCCCTTCTTATTAGTTTTACTTTGAAGTCTATTTTGTCAGATATTAGAATTGCAAACCCAGCTTGTTTCTAGTGCCATTTGCTAGAAAAATTGTTTTCTATCCTTTTACCTTAAGGTAGTGCCTGTTCTTGAAGGTGAGATGGGCTTCTTGCAGGCAGGAAAGAGATGTATTTTGTTTCTTAATCCATTCACTTATACTGTCTTTTGACTGGGCAGTTCAGTCCATTGATGTTTAAGATTATTTTTGAAAGGTTTGTATTCATTGCTGTCATTTTGATTGTTCTTTATGTTCTCTGTGTAATTGTGTGTTTCCTAGATTACACCTTTATTATTTTTGGTTGCCCCTAGGGTATAGTTGTTTCTCTCTCTGTTCTCTGTATTGCTTCAAGTATTCTCATTCGCTTAGCCTGTGTCTTTTGACAGGGAAGTTCAGGCCATTGATATTTTAAGGTTATTACTGAAAGGTGTGTATTGGTTGCCATCATTTTGATTGCTGTTTGTGTTCTCTGTGTAATTTTGTGTTTCCTAGATTATCTTTATATTCTTTTGTTGCCCCAAGGTATAGTTGATTGTCTCTCTGCTCTCTGTATTGCTTCAAGTATTCTTTGAAGGGCTGGTTTTGTGGACACGTGTTCTTTCAGGCTATTCATGTCATGGAATATTTTTCTTTCCCCCCCAACTATAATAGACATTTTTTGATGGGTATAGTATTCTGGGCAGGCATCTATTGTCATGTCGAACTGGAAATACCTTGGTCCAGGCTCTTCTGGCTTTCATAGTTTGCACTGATAAGTCAGCTGTAATTCTGACGGGCTTTCCTTTGTATGTGACTTGTTTTTCTTTTGCTGCTTTCAGTATTCTCTCTTTGTTCTGTACTTTTAGTGTTTTTACTGTGATATGTCACTGGGAGTTTCTTTTATGATCCTGTCTATTTGGTGTTCTATGTGATTCCTGTATTTGTACGGTGATGTCTTTATTTAATTTCTGGAACTTCTCTTCTATAGTCTTGTTTAAGATCTGGTCAACACCATTAACCTGAAATTCTTCTCCTTCTATTCCTATGATCTGTAGATTTGGTCTTTTCGTGGTGTCCCACATCTCTTGCATATTCCATTCCTGTGTTTTTTTAAATTTTCCATACTCTTTGCTTGAGTGGTCCAATTCTTCAACTTTATCCTCCAGTGTTGTTTCAAGTGGCTTATTGAGCTTTGTACTTCCTTTTTCATTTCTGCCTGAGTTTTCTTCAATGTTTCTCTTTTGTGAGTGAATTAATTCAGAAGTTTATCCCTATTCTTTTAGTTCTTTGATTGTTTTATTCCTTGATCATGTTTATGATTGTTTGTTTAATTCGGGGTCCTGGGTTTTCTCTAAATTCACTAAATTCTATTATCCCAATTGCTAGCAGTTACTAGATGCATTTAGGGCACTTGGTACCAAGGAGTCTCAGGCCCTCATTGTCCTCATCTGTGAAATGGGGTTTTGGCATGTGATTTTTTTTGTTGTTGTTGTTTATAATTCTGATATGAGAAGTATGCTTCTGTTTGTATTATCAGGGTGCCTAGATCCTTTCTTAATTGGTTATGTAAAGCTGGTTGGTACAGGGTTCAGGTTCTCTGAGGGAACTGTTGGCTTCAGATCAGCTATTCAGGGGTACCCACAGAAGCCCAATTCAGGTTCCAGTCAGGTACACTCAGAGGCAGGATCTAGGGTCTCTCAAGCAGTCCTGTGTGTTGTCAACCCTACGCCACAGGGAGGCCAGAGGGGGGCCAGAACTGCTACTCTCTCATGGTCTGCTGAGATCCCAGCCTTAACCTACCAAAGCCAGATCTGCCCTGGGGCTTTGGGAGGGGCCTCACAAAATCCCAGGTAGGGGGATGGTATGGCACAATTAGAGGAAGCTCACCACCACATGGAGGCAGGATCCAGGAGCTGTCAGGCTGTCCCCTGGGTTCTCAGGCCCTCTGGTAGTTGGAGGCTAGAGGGAGGCCAGAACCCTGCACTCTGGCGGTCTGCTGAGCTTTGAGCAGCTACCCTGATGGAGGTCCAAACCACCCTCTCAGGCTATCTGCTAGGATCTCAGCTTTACCCTACCAAAGCCAGATCTGCCCTGGGGCCTTTGGAGGGCCTCACAAAAATCCCAGGTAGGGGGCTGGTATGGTGCAATTAGGGGACGTTCACCACTCAATTCATTTTTTAATGACCACCAAAGCACAGGAAACAAAACTGAAAGTAAACAAGTGGAATTGCATCTAGTTCAAAATCTGCACAACAAAAGAAGCAATCAACAGAGAGCACAGTCTACAGAATGGAAGAAAACAGTGGTAAACCATATATCTAATAAGAGATTATTATCTTAAGTATATAATTAACAACATTTTTATAAAAAAAACTTATCTAAAAGTAGGTAAAGAACCTGAATGAATTTCTCAAAGGAAGATTTACATATGGGCAACAAGTATTTAATAGATGCTCAGTATCACTAATCATTAAGAAAATATAAACCAACAACCCTGGTGAGCCAGATCAAGAGGCTGTGTGTCATCCATCCCAGCACTTGGGAATCTGAGGTAGGAAAACCACTTGAGCCCAGGAGTTCAAGGTCAGTTTGGGCAGCTTTAGTAAGACTTCATTTCAAAAAATAAAATTTGAGGGACTATAGTTCAGGTTGATGGGTGCTTGCCTAGCCTGAATTTGAGCTCTAGCATCAAGTAAAACTGAGTGTGATAGTGCTCACCTGTAATCCCAGCACTCCAGAGGTAGAGGCAGGAAAATTATGAGTTCAGGGTCATCCTCAGCTACATAGCAAGTTTAAGGCCAGTCTGGGCTACACGAGACCCTGTCTCAAAAAGAAAAATATAAGAAGCATCTAAAAAATACAATTTACCTTATATGTGTAAAATGTGTGTCATGGCTTCTAAGAAACAACACTCAAAATTAACCTCTGGCCTCCATATAGGCACTCATGCACACAAAGAATGGGTGCCATCAAAGCATAATTATAGGCCTAGGGAGATGGCTCAGCAGTTAAAGCACTTCTGCAGTCCAATGAAATGGCTCTGTGGATAATGGTACTTCTCACCAAGCCTGATGCCTCAGTGGGTGATGTCAGTTGCCACCAAGCCTGACAGTTCAATTGTTGGGACTCCCAAGGTAGAAGAAAAGAAATGACTCCTGAAAGTTGTCCTCTGACCTTCACATGTGCACTAAGGCATGCACACATGCCTCCCTGCCACACAAATGTTTAAAACAAAATTTTTTAAGTGCTTACCTTGCAAGCAAGAGAAACAGTTCAGATCCCCAGAACCCATGTAAATGACAGGTGGGTATGGCAGCCTGACTGTAATTCTAGCCTTGGATGATGCAGACAGGATCCCTGGAACAAGCTGGCAGCTGGTGGCCCTGCCATTGAACTCTGGGTTCAATGTCTCAAAGAAGCCCTGTCTCAAAGCCTAAGCTGGAAAGGTGCAAAGAAGATTCCCAACATCAGCCATGGCCTGTCATGTGCACTACACCTGCACACACATGTGCACCCACACACATACCAACATGCATATGCACATACACACCACATACACATGAAAAGAAGAAAAATAACTCTTAACAAGTATTTGAAAGAAAGTGGAATCCATGTGTGGTTAAGTGGGAATGTAAATAGTATAGCCATTTAAAAAGTTGGCCTGTAAGTTATGGGGCTGGAGAGATGGCTCAGCAGTTAAGAACACTGGTGGTTCTTGCAGAAGACCCGGGTTCGAATCCCAGCACCCACATGGCAGCTAACAGCTGTCCATAACTCCAGTCCCAGGGATCCAACAGCCTCTTCTGAGCTCCGCGGGCATTACACAACACGGATGCACTTACCTACATGCAGGCAATACGTGCATACACATAAAATAAAATAAAGTTGACCTGTAAGTTCTTCAGAAAATTAAAAATAAGGGACTGGAGAGATGACTCTGGTTAAGAACACTGGCTGCTCTTGCAGTGGACCCCGATTTGAATCCCAGCACCCACACGGCACCTAACAACCATCCGTAACACCAGTTCCAGGGGATCGATGCCCTCTTCTTATCTCTGTGGGCATTGCACATCATAGGTATACTATGTATCTTCCAGCAATCCAATTCTGGCTCTATATCCAAAGGAACTGAAATCGGCCTGCCAAGGTGATACATGGACCCCTGTATTTGTGTGGTATTATTCACAGTAGCCAAAATACAAAAATAACTTAAATGTCCCCTAACAGATGACTGAATAATGAATGTGTGTATGCAAGTGTGTGAGATAACAGAATATGATTCAGCCTCAGAAGAAGGGTGTGATGGCTAATCCTGGGTGTCAACTTGACTGGATCTGGGATTAACTGAAATGAGAGAGATCTTCTTGATTGGATCATCTGAAGCTGGAAGACACACCCTAAATGTGGGTGTTACCTTCTGATGGCAGCCCGTAAAAAAGGCCATGGCAGAGGAGAACGCCTGGCTTCTTGCTGCTTACCTTCTCTCTCACTGGTGGGTTCATTTTGCTGCTGTAGACTGAAGACTAGCTGATCTTTTGGAATTTGGAATTCAGATTGGCACTACTGAAACATCCAGCCTCATGGACTGAGTGACTATGGATTCTCAGCCTCTCCAGTGTGGTGCAGCCATTGTTGGACTACTCGGACTCTATCCTGTGAGCTAAGCTGATAAATCTCTATACATATATATTCATTCTACGGTTCTGTTTCTTTGGAGAACCCTGACTAATACAAAGGGCGTGTCATTTGAAAACATGAATGAATCTGAAGGGCCTTTTGTCAAGCAAATAAGACAGACACAGACAAATACTGCATGTCTCCCCTCCTTATGGACTCAAAATGGTCAGAGCAGGAGGGAGGAGAATGGAGGAGGATGGAAGGTGTTGGTCAAGGGCAGCAGTTTCACTTACGCAAATTAATAGTTCTGGAATATAATATACAGCATAGTTTTTTAATATTTATTTTTATTTTTTTGTATGAGTGTATTGCCTGCATGTGTGTAAGTGTATCCATGTCAGGCAGTGCCTATGGAGGTCAGAGGAAGACATTGGATTCCCCTGGAACTGAAGTTACAGACCTGGGTCCTCTCCAGCCCCAACATATATGGCATAATTAACAATCATATATTTTACGTTTTATGAAATACTAAGTAATCTTGCTGTGAAAAAAATAGAAAAAAGGTATGTGAGTTGATAATTATTTTGATTATGTGAACATTTCACAATGTATGTAGAACTTAAAAATATTGAATTAGGAAGCTGGAGAGGTGGCTCCACTCGAAACCACTTGTAACTCCAGCCCCAGGGCATCCAGTGACCTCTTCTGGCCTCCAGAGGCCCCCACGCACAAACATAAAATTTTAAAGCTATACAAAGTATACAGAAGTGATATGTAAGGGGCTTGAACATCCACAGATCTTGCTGATCTTTGGGAGTCCTGGCACCAAATTCTTGTGGATACCTAAGCAATTGAGATGCCAGAAAATGTATGTTGCTTTTTTACTACTTCACCAAGCATTCTGAGATTAATCTAAGAAAACCAATATGAGATACAATCTAAATATGAACAGAGTGGGAGAGTAGCCCTACTGGCTATTTAAGTTTGATACTAACAAGTATATTCATGAAATCCCAGTAAGTAAATAACTAAACATAATTGTGAAACAAGATCAAGTCCACACAGGAATTTCACTTATTTAAAAGGCAGTTTATTAGGAGGGGGGGGGTGTGTATGTGTGTGTGTATGTGTCCATATGGGAAGTAAAAGTTAATGTAATTCTCCAGTTTGTTCCTTTATATAAAATTCTGTTTGAATCAGTAATATGTGTTTTAAGATATGAGGCCAAAAAATGATCTGAATTTTGGAATATTTACCACTGATAGAAGTCAAAGCATACTTACATTCAAATTATTAACAGTGGTGTAGTCTTAGCTTCTATTTTGAAGAGAAGTATTCACATAGGTCCTCACTATTTTTTTTCTTTTCAGCCTATTTTTTCTCACTCACGGTTAGCTAACAAATTTGAAAGCAGTCTCTATAAAAAGTGCAGTTGCATTAAAAACGTTCGTTAGTTCCCTCTGTGTGCAGTTCAGGTTCTGGGCTCCACTGACCTGGGCTCACATGGTATGTTCCTGCTGTTGAACTATGGTTGGAGAATAAGGAAAAATTGCTCTTATTTTATGTAGCAAGCTTCTTTAACTAATGAGATACATTTGATTTCAACATTTAAAGTAAAAACAGGGCTAGAAGAATTGACTCAGCAGATAAGACTGCTTGCTTCACAGCATGGTGATCTGAGTTCAGATCCTCAGCACCCACATAAAATCCTCAACTGTGTTTACACCTGTGACCCCAGCACTGTGTGAGGTGTGAAGACAGGAGGATCACTGGGGTTTGCTGACTGCAAATCTAGCTCCAGGGTCAGTGAGATAGCCTGTCTCAAAAAAATAAGAGAATGATAGAGTAGGATGTCCTCCTCTAGCCTCTGTGTACATTTATGTACACACATGCACATATAACATACACACACACACACACACACATAAAGTAAAAACAATTTTAAAAATAATATCAGTTAAAGCCGGATGTGGGGGTGCATTACTTTAATCCTAGTACTTAGGAGGCACAGGCAGGCAGATCTCTTGAGTTCAAAGCCAACCTAGTCTACATAATAAGTTCCAGTTCAAGCTGGGGCTACAGGGAGACTCTGTCTCAAAAACAAAAAAGTAATACTCAAAATTTGCAAATTAAAATCTGTCGTTTGTACCTCTCGGTTCACTGGTGTTTTTTCATTGAGTAATTCAGCAATATTTATTGGGTACTACTGTGTGCTAGACATTTTTCTAAAGACTGACACTAAAATGTTGAATGAAATAAATTGAGTTACAGAGCTTACGGTATAGTGGGATGAGACAAACAGTAAGCATGTAAAAGGAGAATATGTCAGATAAGAATGGTGCAGTGGGGAAAATGAAGCCGGACAAAGGAAACCAAGAGTTCAATCAGGGACCTGAAAGAATTGATGGAGAGGTTTGTGGCCATCCAGGCAAAACGCAATCCAGACAGAAGAAACAGTCTTGAAATGGCACCATGATGAGTTAATTAAAAAACAGCATGAGAGCTGTGCAGTTTGCAGGAAATAAACCATAGTAGAGTAATAGATAGTATCACTGAGAGGGGACAGAGATGCAGATCCTACCGGCTACAGCCATTGCAAAGACTTTGGCCTTCATGCTGAATGAAACCAAAAGGCATTGGAGGGTCTTAAATAGAGGCATCATAGGGCCAGCCTGACTTTTCAAAGCATCCTTCTGGCTGTTGGGGTGAGAATAGTCCACAGAGGGCTGTCTTAGAGGCAGTGTGACAAGTTAGAAGACAGCAATCTGGATGGACCAGAGTAGTGGCAGTGAAGAGAGACTGATATGGCTAGATTCTGGAAACATTTCAAATATGTCAGCCAATGGTTTGGCTATAGATAGAGTGTAGGAGACAAAAAGAGAAAGGATGACTCCCAAGACTTAGGACTTGTCAACCAAAAGGATGCAGCTGTGATATTAGACTAAGGAGAATGACAGGACAAGATTTGGGGGGAAGAAGTGAATCGAGATTTCAATCTTCACCATTTTAATCACCTATTAGAAATCCAGTTGGTCAGGGCCAGCAAGATGGCTCAGTAGGGAAACACAGTTGGTGCCAAGCTTGACAACATGAATACAGAGTCCCCAGGACCCACATGGTTGTGGAAGAGAACTGACTCGTCTAAGTTATCTTTTAACCTCCACAGTAGTGTGCATCTGATCCCCGAAACACACAAACATAATTTTTTATGTTTATGAGTGTATTGCCTGCAAGTATGTAAGTGCATTTGTGTTTTGCAGTGCCCGTGGAGGTCAGAAGAGGGTGTTGGATCCCCTGGAACTGGAGTTAACTGATGGTTGTGAGCTGCCATGTGAGTGCTGGGAATCAAACCCAGGTCCTTTGCAAGAGCAGCTAGTGCTCTTAACCACTGAGCCATCTCCAGCCCCAATTTTTTTTTTCTTTCAAAAAAAGTAAATCCACTTGGATCTTGAGGAAGGCAATTAGAATGTAAGTCTAGAATTCTAGAGAGGGTCCAGGAGAGATGAAATTTTGGAACTTGACAGCACTTAAGATTTGCATCCATTTTTTTGCTTTGAGAATTTGGCTTAGTGTCTACTTATCCATGGTGTTTTACTTTTAGTCACTTAAGGCATGAGTTTGTTACTTTTTAGCATGTGAGAAAATTGTGATGGCTAGAATTGCAAAGATTGTAATCTCCAAAATGTAATTAATGACCATAATTGCCTCTTACAATAGAGAGCTTATGTTACAGCTGACTGCTGACATGATCATTTCAGTCTTCATAGCATCCAACATGGAATATAAATAACAGTAATTATGTACCATAAATTATCTTATTTTTACCAAATATACATAATTGTGCAAACAATTTTAGAACACGTTCATTGCCCCTTAAAGATCTGTAATCCAATTTTCATTCACATAAAATTCTCAACTATAGAGTTGCCTTAAATATTTCATGTACAAGGAATCATTTATGTCTGTACACACATGCACACAAAATAAATGTAAAATTTTTTAAACAATATTAACTTTTAATATAGAAGTCTGTTTTGAATTGAGTACTTTTATTTATTTACTTATTTGTGTGTGTGTATGTGTGTGTGTGTGTGTGTGTGTGTGTGTGTGTATATACACATGGAGGTTAGAGGACAGTTTGTAAGAATCAGTTCTCTTTCTACCAAGTTGTTCCTGAGGGTTGAACTCAGGTCATTTGGCTTAGTGGAAGGCACCTTTACCTGCTGAGCCATCTCAACAATCCCCTCTTTTTGTATGTTTGTTTGTGGTTTGTGAGGTTTGGGGGAGATTTATGGGGTGTTTGTTTTAGTCTTTTGAGACAGGCTCTTGCTATGTAGCCCTGGCTGACCTGGCACTCAGTGTGTAATCCAGGGTGGCCTCAGACTCAGGGTAATCCTCCTGCCTCCGCTTCTCAAGTGCTGGATTTACAGGTATACACCATCACACTTGGCTTTGAATTTTCAATTTAATGTGAAAACACGTTCCATTTTATTAATAGCCTGTTTAATTCTCAAATGTGGGTTTCATTTCACCATTTTCAGTGTTTATGCAGTGATAAACCTTTGATAAATTTGATAGTCAACACCTGACTTAAAAGAACACGGACGTATGAAAACACTTTGCTAATGTGTTTTCAAATGAATAGCATTTCAGAGAAACTGCTATTGCCTGGATTGAAAATGGTCTTTAAATGATAGCATTGTTGTTTTTTGCTTATTTGTTTAAAACAGGGTGTTGCTATGTTCCCCAGGCTGGCCTTCAATTTCTAGGCTCAAGTGATCTTCCTGCCCCTACTGCCTATTTAGAATTTCTTTAAATTGCTTATTTGTTAGAATCTCTTTGTACAGAAAATTATATGGACTTTAAATATCTTTAGCAAGAACACCCTACATGTTCCCACTGTGCATGGTGGTGCAGGCCTATAATCCCAGCCTAGTGAGACAGTCCTTCAGTCAAGAGTATCATAAGTTCAAGAACAACCTGGGCTACATAGTGAGACCTGTTAAAAGAGAGAGGGACGAGAGTGGGGAGAGATGAAATATGCTCAGTTTTATTACTCTAATAAAACCAAACAATTAACTTTCCTAGTTTGATGCTGTTTTAAAAGGTTTGTTTTCTACCTTAGATGCAGACCAACAACGAAGAGAGAAACTGAAAAAGGAATTGGCACAATATGAAAAGGAGTTCAAATTGAATAAATCTGTCATGCAGGGCAATTCCAAAATGAATTCCAAGTCACTTTTTCGCTCCCTACAAAAGGTAAGAGTCTATTTTTTGGCTTTTCCTTGGTTTGGTTTGGTTTGGTTTGGTTTGGTTTGGTTTGGTTTGGTTTGGTTTGGTTTGGTTTGGTTTGGTTTGGTTTGGTTTGGTTTGGTTTGGTTTGGTTTGGTTTGGTTTGGTTTGGTTTGGTTTGGTTTGGTTTGGTTTGGTTTGGTTTGGTTTGGTTTGGTTTGGTTTGGTTTGGTTTGGTTTGGTTTGGTTTGGTTTGGTTTGGTTTGGTTTGGTTTGGTTTGGTTTGGTTTGGTTTGGTTTGGTTTGGTTTGGTTTGGTTTGGTTTGGTTTGGTTTGGTTTGGTTTGGTTTGGTTTGGTTTGGTTTTGGTTTGAGGGCTTTTGGGTTTTTTGAAACAGTCTCTTTGTAGCCCCAACTGGCCTTGAGTTCTGTGTATCTGAACACTTTTTCTGCTTGAAAAGTGCAGAGGAGCTGTAGGCCAGTTTTTAGTTGCACAGTGATATCACATCCTTTGCAAAGACTACACTGGCTACAATGAAGAGCAAGCTGATTACAAGATACCTGCCATGCTCTGGGAAAGAAAGACCTCGTCTAGGTACTATAGAGACCTCAGGGAATACTCCTAGTTTATTTAGAAAGAAAATTGCTGGGACTTGGTATCTGATTTGATGACATGAAGAGAAGAGACAGGAGTTAAAGAGACTCCCAGGTTTCTGGCTTGGGCAGCTGGGAAGATGGCCATATGTCATTCATGGAAGAATGAGAACAGGGTGAGGTACAGGTTTTCTTCTGGGGTGAGGGTGATACGAGGCATGAGTTTACTTGTTTAGGCATGTCTAAGTTGAGGTGCCTTAAGAACATTGAACATAGTCAGAAGATAATTGGATATAAGCATCTGTTTCAGGAAGGAGATCTGGCCTGAAAATAAATTTGGGAGTCATGAGGGGATGTAAATATGGTTGAGAACTCGCTGGTCCATTGCATAGATAAAAGAGCCAGGAATAGATCTGCTTCCCTCAGAATAAATCTACTCTATGCTCTGTACTGTAATTTACCATTTGTTAATCTGCTCATCCATGTTGGATTCAAAAATATATTTCATTTTTAAATTTTTTTTAATTTTTATTTTATGTGTGTGACTGTTTTGTCTACATGTATGTAAGTGTACCACATGTGCGCAATGCCCATAGAGGCCAGAAGACTGCATTATATATCCTGGAACTGGAGTTATAGACAGTTGTTAGCCACCATGTGGGTGCTGGGAACCAAACTCCGGGTCCTTTGCAAGAACAGCCAGTGCTCTTAACCACTGAGCCATCTGTCCAGTCCCTATATTCATTTTTTAAAGATTTTTTTATGTGTATTGTGAGTGCCTGCATGCATGTGCACCATATGCATACCAGGTGCCTGTGGAGGCCAGAAGAGGGCATCAGATTCCCTGGAATTTGAGTTGTAGAGGTTTGTAAGCTGAGAGTGTGACCATGTGGGTGCTAAGAACCAAGCCTGGGTCTTCTGGAAGAGAAACAAGTACTCTTAACTGCTGAGCCATCTCTCTGGCCCTGTATTTTCATATTTTGTGATTGTATTTTTGACTAAATTTTAAAAATATTTATTCTCTAACAGTTTTTAATATAAATTAATAATTTTGAGATAAGAAGAGGGTTGTTGCTATGTGTGGTGGCACACACCTTTAATACCAGCACTCAGGAAGCAGAGGCAGGTGTATCTCTGTGAGATCAAGGCCAGTCTGGTCTACATAGCAAGTTCCAAGGCAGCTGGGGCTACAGGGAGACCCTGTCTCAAAACCAAACAAACAAAAAAATGGGGTTATTGAAATTTTTTAATTACATATTTTAATGTAGTTTATGTATTGTATATAATATAGAACAAACATTATTTTAATATATGTCCATTCATTTTTCCTTTATTACCTGTAATCCTTTAACTGGTTTACCTCCAGAGTAGTTCATTTGTTTTGAATACACTTTTTTTTTTTTTTTTTCGGTCTTTCTGAGACATGGTCTCCCTGTAGCCCCAGCTGTCCTGGAACTCACTATGTAGACCAGGCTGGCCTTGAACTCACAGAGATCCACCTGCTTCTACCTCCTGAGTGCCGGTATTAAAGGCGTGCACCACTATAACCGGCTTTGAATACACTTTTTAAAATTAATTTCCAGCTTGCCTACATTTTTAATAAGCCTTAAATAAACACATCCAAATTCTCTTGAAATTATCATTCTGAGTAGCTTATTTTGATAATTGGATGGATTTTATGATTAACAGATACTTGTTATTAAAATATATTTACTGGAGCTGAAAAGATGGCTCAGAGTTAAGAACACTGGCTGTTCTTACAGAGGATCCAGGTCCAGTTCCCAGCACCCCACATGGTAGTTAACAACCAACCATAACTCCAGTTCCAGGAGATTTGATGCCCTCTTCTGGCCTCAGCAAGCATTGCAGGACATGGGTGTACTTATACACAGGAAAAACATTCATACACATAAAAATAAATAAATGTTTTAAATAAATAAATAATTGAATGCATTCACTGAAAAGATTGCTACCAGTGAAAATACTGGCTCTGGCCTCTGAGTATCTTAGCAGTTTATATACATGAGATCATATATCAAAACCTTTATCTTCATTGCCCAAATTCCCACACTGCTTTCCTTTCCTCACTGACTTGTTTTGCTTTCAGAACCCTTCAAAGCACTTCCCATCTTGTACCTACTACAGAGTTATATCCTACTTGGTCAGTGTTCCCACAGGCCCTCCCATGGTGTAGCACTCACTATGTGCCGTAGTAACTGAATATGTGGGTGTGCTCTCTATTTCTGAATAGAGATGAAACATTTCAAAGCAGTATCAAATAATGAAAATCAAAAGCTATCCATTTCCTTTTTTATAAAATATAAATTAAACTTTTTGTAAAAGAAGTGTTAGATTTTTTTTAGTAATATACTCCAAACTTATCCTGCAGTGGAATTGATTTTTCAGTTATTTCAAAATCTGGCAGTTGTGAGATCATACTATATGATTCCTTCTGACATTATCCCCAAAGAAGATTTATAAGTCAGTTCTGTGATTGTAAAATTGGGTAGGTGTTCTTGACATGAACATGAGTCTGTAACCAGTGGGTGATTATTACTTTACATAAATCTGAATCACAGAAACAGTTTACAGCAGATGACATCACATGTCAGCACGATGACAGCAGAGGGAGTGGGCAAGTCACCACCACACTGCTTGGTCCGCACAGTACAGCGGCCTGCTTTTCAAGTTGGGGGTGAATGCACCAATGTATTAAATATATTTTGTGCAAATATCTATCCAAGCTTTCCAATATTTAGAACTAAAGAAAATAATTGTATAATTGTGAAAAGCAGATTAGTACAGTGGTTTTCATACTGTGTTGTGGTGGCTTTGGGGACAAGGGGGGGGAAAGTAGAATAAAGGTAGAATTTGAGATGTGGAAAATATAGAAAAGTTCCATGCTTTCTTTGGGCTCAAAAACAGTTTTG
This sequence comes from Nannospalax galili, assembly GCF_000622305.1. Taxonomy (NCBI): domain Eukaryota; kingdom Metazoa; phylum Chordata; class Mammalia; order Rodentia; family Spalacidae; genus Nannospalax; species Nannospalax galili. The sequence goes on from NW_008347292.1 coordinate 324,845, forward strand.
CCAATCCATATGAGACAGTAGACAGTATTTCCCCCCCCCCCCCGCTTTTTTTTAACCAGTGCTGGGCATTGAACACAGGACCTTGTGCATACTAGGCAATTTTGTTTTCATTTACTTGTTTTGTGTGTATTGCACACACATGGAGGTCTGCAACTTGTGGGAGTCAATTCTCTCCTTCCACCATGTAAGTTCCAGGGCTCAAACTCAGCTCATTAGGCTTGGAAACAAGTGCCTTTACCCACTGCACCATCTTGCTGGCCCCCAGCTCTGTAGTTCTATCTTCAAACACTCTCTTTGATATTTTATTTTAATAAAAAAAGATCACTGAAGGTGGGCATGGTGGTGCCTGCCTTTAATCCCATCACTTGGGAGGCAGAGGCAGGCCAGCCTGGTCTACATAGCAGTTCCAGTTCCAGGCCAGCTGGGGCTATAGGGAGACCCTGTCTCAAAAATACCAAAAAAAAAAAAAAAAAAAAAAAAATCACACTGATAAGAATTTCCTTACAGGCAATCTAATGCCTTATGTATTTCTCTTTGCTCTGATCTTAGCTTATACCGTTCTTCTGGGTGCAAATAATGTTTATGGTTATTAATTAGTAGCCCTGTAATATTTAGAAATGTCTTTCCAAGGAGCCAAACCTCGAATATAAGCTGTAATGTGAGCCTAGTTTAGCAACACTTTTTGGGGGGGCAACAGGGGAGTTGAGACAGGGTCTCCCTGTAGCCTAAGCTGACTTGGAACTTTCTATGTAGACAAGGCTGGACTTGATCTCAGATATCTACCTGCCTCTGCTTCTTGTGTGCTGGCATTAAAGGCAAGCACCACTATGTCCTTCTAGGAAAACTTTTTAAAGCTAATGTGCTGAAGTCATTTCCCAAATAGTAACCTAGGGACTCAAAACTTAATGCCAGAGTACTCACTTTGAGTAATTTTGTCCTGCATTTGGGGAAAGAAAGAATGCTTGGAAAGGAAATAATGTATCTTGACCTATTTTAGCACTTGCCTAGCAGCACAAGTCCAAGTTCAGTACCCATCACTGAAGAAAAAAAAAAAAAAGGTAATGATTATATTACTACACAGAAATTGTGGCCAAGATTAAATGAGGTAAATTAATTTACACGTGTAATTAATCCAGATATCTCCAGTTATATGAATTTATCATGCAGTCGATGACTGTTGAATCAAATGTTCTTAGCCCTCAGGGGAACCGAAAAACCAGGATGTGTTAATAGAAGTGAACAGATTTCCATCATTTTCGAAGTCACTAATCTCTTCTTCAAATGGATTATACGTAAGTCAACCTAAAGCAGATAACATCGTCATGAATAGCATTGAGAACTCCAGCGCCTCTCCATCCATCATAGATTATGCAGCCTCTGGACCCAGGAACCTGAGCTCTGGACCTGGGTGTGACAGGAAACCCAAGAGCTCATATCCCAGCACCCACCGTTTTCAGCTAGTCATTTCCAAAGCATCCAGTGGGGATCTTTTGGAAAAACATTCTGACCTCTTTTCTAACAAGCAATTGCCATTCACTCCACGAACTTTGAAAACAGAAGCAAAATCTTTCTTATCACAGTATCGCTACTACACACCTGCCAGAAGAAAAAAGAATTTTCCAGATCAGCAGATAGACGCTGAAACCCAGACTGAATTAAGCAGGTTTGTATGGCAAGTCCACAGCCCAGAGTAAGGCCAGCAAGTACAATGAAAACAGACTAGCAAGCAGTATCCTTGCTTTCTACTGTGTTCCTTATACCAGCTTCAAGATCTGGTAGTACCTTGATTGGAATGAGTTAATATGGCTTTTCAGTGAGTCTTTAGAAGTATCAGAGTAATTGTTGAAAAAATAGCTGTTAAATTTATCCAGTTCTTATAAAGAGTGCCATTCAAGTTATTGTAAACATAGTTCTAGAACTTTTGTATTTTTTTAAATGTTATGATTTTAGAGAATTCTTAAAATATGTCACCAGACAGCATTTGTGCAAATATACATACTGATTCAGGATGACAATGGTAAAGCAGTGGGGCCCAGAGGAGAAAAATGAACATTATACAGTTCCTCCTGTAGCCCTTCCTGGCTCATGTTCACTTGTAATGGACTGTCCAGGAGTGACTTTGACAGCTGAGAGAATATCTGGAAAAAAAAGTATAATTTGCCTCAATGTTTTCAGATCCAGTAGTGCCTGGTACATGTGAATATTCATTACATTTGTCAAGTGATTCAAGAAACAAATTTTATAACATTATGTAAGTGACTTATCTGGTAGTAGATTTTAGTTACTAAAAAAGTAAAAAATTGCCAGGTGTGGTGGCGCATGCCTGTAGTACCAGCACTTGGGAGGCAGAAGCAGGTGGATCTCTGTGAGTTCAAGGCCAGCCTGATCTACATAGTGAGTTCCAGGACAGCTGGGGCTTCAGGGAGACCCTGCTTCAAAAACACACACACACCAAAAAAAGTAAAAAGTAAAAAAAGTAAAAAATTATCAGACTAGTAAGTTTCTTTGGCTGTAAGTAAGAGGGGCAGTGGAAGCAGCTAAATCTGAGTGTAGTCACTAAAAAATGAAGGGACTGAATCCATAATAAATGTCATCAGGTAGGGAGAAGTGAAAAAGTCGGGGCTTGATCTGGCAGCAAGGTCTAAAATGGAAGCAGTACAGACTACCATAGCCCCGCACGAGGGTGGCGCACAGATTGGTGGATCACTCCATATTGTCCATGAATGTGGGAAAGGGGCCTCTAGGAAGAGGGGGTGGTGGGTGGGAGGGAGACTAGAGAGGGCGCAGAGTGAAAGAAACAGATGACTTTACATGTGTGAACAAGCGGTAAAAAAGATTAAAAAGAAATGAAGAAATCATATCATATCCTTTCATGATTTGCTTTATAAGGATTATAAACAGTCCCTGTTTCACTTATCCCATTGTCTGTTTAGCTGAAATCCAGCTTATTATCCAAACAAGAAAAGGAAGCAGGTGTGAATAAAACAGGTCTACTTCCTGGATCTGTAATTAGAAACTCACATTTTGTAAAAATAAATAAATGGATTTCATTCTCTTATGTTTATTTTTTCTAGATAATAAAACTTGTTATCACCATTTTCAAATTATAAGGAAGTAAAAATTATTTCTTTTTTAAATTACAGCTTTCATTCTAATTTTTGGGCAGCTGAGACAAAGAACTTGACAGATTCGGACATGAACACAGAACAGGTATTAAATACAAGATCTTTTTAGCTACAGGTGCTTTGACCTATATACAGATAGCCACTCAGACTGTGCAGGATAACCTCTTGAAGGCGCTTGTTGAACGTAATGTAGCATTATGCAAGGACTTCCTGTTTGATGATGGGCTGTAGTGCTTGCTGGATGGCCAGATGGATACTGCCACATTTGAGAAATCGTTTGTTATTAGCATCTGGGTGGTTGGTTGGCTGGGTGAGCAGCTGGATGGATAAAATACATAAAAGTCTCTCATTTTTAAAAAATACAGACTTGGAGAGCCAAGCATAGTGGTGTATGCCTGTAATCCTAGCAGTTGGCAGAGGTAGGAGGGTAATGGGTTTGAGGCCAGCCTGGGCTATATAGACTGTGCCTCGAAAAATTAAGAGCTGGAGATGTAGCTCGGTGGTAGAACAATAGCCTAGCATGTGTTCTTTACTCAAAACTGCCAGAAAGAAAAGCAGACTTACATTTTGAAAGTTGTTTGATTTATATTTTTTAAGGAGTTGTCAATGATTATATTATTAGAAATCATATATAAGAATCAGTGGATTCTCGGATTCTCTTATGTTTGCATTTACTTTTTTTTTTTTTTGGTCTTTATGAGACAGGGTCTCCCTGTAGCCCCAGCTGACCTCGAACTCACAGAGAACTCCCTGCCTCTGCCTCCCATGCCTGGCTTTATAAACTTTATTATTAAATTATCTATTATAAAAGCTTAGCAGTGTTTTATTTTAATGTATTATAGATTGAGCTGGGTGTGGTGGTACACGCCTTTAATCTGAGCCTTGAGAGGCAGAGACAAGCTGATCTTTGTGAGTTCAAGGGCAGCCTGATCTACATAGAAAGTTCCAGTCCAGCTGGAACTACAGGGAGACCCTGTCTCAAAATAAAAAAACTGAAGACATATATATATCTATTATAGATTGAAGTATGATTTTCATTTAAAGAGTTTCAGTCATGTACTTGTACCGTAACTTAAATTTTTTTTTTTTGTCTTTTTTTGAGACAGGGTCTCCTTGTAGCCCTAGCTGTCCTGGAACTCACTATGTAGACCAGGCTGGCCTCAAACTCACAAAGATCTGCCTGCCTCTGCCTCCCAAGTGCTGGGATTAAAGGTGTGTGCCACCACACCTCGCTAAATTTATTAAGAAAATGGTTTACTCATTTAAATGTCAAATATATTGAGGGGTACAAAAATAAAATATAATTACACTCAGCTTCCTACTTCTCTTTGAAAATGGATAGAAAGTAGTGGGTTTTCATCTCAGCCATTGAGAGCTGAGTCTCATCTAGAAAAACTGTCAATAACCTTCTGCATCCTTAGGAGGAAGCAAAGCAGGCAAAGTTCTTAGCCTGGGAAGGACTTCATAAATGATGCCTATTTCTATAGTGAATTTTGGTGAAAAGAATTAGGCCTATACGTAGCTGCATAAAATAAAGAAGACCTGATGAGGTGGCTCAGTGGGTAGAAGCACTTGCAACAAAAGCTTGACAACCTGAGTTTGATCCCCAGAATTCATTGCAGAAGGAGAAAAATGACTCCCAAAAGCTGACCAATGACCTCCATGTGTGCACACATAACACACGCAATAATAATAATAATAGATTTTAAAGAAAATGAAGAAATGAAAGCATAAGAAGCCCATCTACTATACAGGGATCCAAATGTTCATTCTTAACCTTCAAGAAAAAAATGGGTTCTCACTCTATAATCCATCACACCAGCCATGAACTTGAGGATGCTAATGGAATGTTAACTACAGTGGATCTACACTGTAACCATACTTTTTTTTTCTTTTTGGTCTTTTTGAGACAGGGTCTCCCTGTAGTCCCAGCTGGCCTGGAACTCTCTGTGTAGACCAGGTTGGCCTTGAACTCACAGAGATCTGCCTGCCTCTGCCTCCTAAAGGGACTAAAGGCATGCACCAACATTCCCAGCTCTAACCATACTTTTTAAACTATAAAGTATTTTACATAAATTAGCCTTGTAGGACCAGGGGTATAATTATTTGATAGAATGCTTGTCTCACAAGGACAAAGCCCTGGGTTTGATCCTAGCACTGTATGAACTGAGTGTGGTGGTACACACTTTAATTCCAACTCAGAAGTCTTAGAGGTAGGAGGCTCCAAAGTTCAAGGTCATTCTCAGCCACATAGGTTTAAGGCCAACCTGGGATGTAGAAGACCTGTTTGAGAACAAACAAAAACATAAAATTAGCTTTATAAAGCTTAATAATGCAAGTAAAATATTTTCTGAGTTTGTGACACATAGGAGGGATTCTGCCAAAGTGGTCTGCCATCATTTCTGTTGGGTTGTTTGTCCCACTGCCACTGCTTCTATGTGGGACATTGCTATTTGAAATAGGTGTCATTTGGGAATTCTTAACAATGGGATCTTTTTCCTCAAATTTATTTAAAAGCTACAAATTTGCTTCATTTTCATGGGTTCTTGTTTTGGTGTACGTGTGGTGATTTCTGCCCTCCAGGAACTAACCAAGCCCAGCTCTGCCTAGCTTTCAGGACCAGACAGAATGGCAGCAGCTTCACGGTGGTGTGGCTGTGGACCACTTGTAGTGATTTCTCTTTTTAGGGTTTGGGGTTAGTTGGGGGGTGGGGGGCTTGGCTGGTTCATTTTGGGGTGTTTTTTCTTTTTCTACATAGAGTCTTACTATGTACCCTAAATTGATCTTGAACCTGTGATCCTTCTGCCTCAGCCTCCTCAGTGCTATAATTACAGGCATGCCCCATCACACTGTGCTTATGATCTTTTTTATATTTACTTCTGTGTGTATGAGTGTTTTGCCTACATGTATATAAGTGCACCACAGGGGTGCAGTGCCCACAGAAGTGAGAAGAGGGTGTCAGATCCCTTGGAACTGGAGTTAGATGGTTGTTAGCTGCCATGTGGGTGCTGGGAACCAAACCTGGGTCCTCTGCAAGAGCAGCCAGTGCTTTTAACTGCTGAGCCATCTCTTCCGCCCTGCTTAGGATTTTTTAATGTCCTTTAAAATGTTGCTCATTGGCATATAAAAACTAAGTCATTTTATCTTTAAATAAGTTTAGGGGGAAAATGCTAATTGGATAGGAAAAAAAACACATTGTAAAATGTTTGGAGTGGGGATAACTACTTTTTAAGACATTTTTATCATTTTTAATTGTATGTATATGGGTATGTGCACATGAGTACAGGTCCCTGAGGAGGCCAGAGGCATCAAATCCCCCAGGAGTTACAGATGGTTGTGAGTCACCTGAGCCTGAGCCAACAGATGTGGGTACTGGGAACTGAATTTGGGTCCTCTGGAAGGGCAAAAGGCACTCTTAACCTCCGAGCCATCTCTCTAGCCCCTATAAAATGTTTTTGTTGCAATATATTGGTTGCTTTTATGTGTTGGATTTCTCAGTTCATTTTCGTTAAAATGTGCTGTGTTTTTTCCTGCTTTCATAACGTGCTTTTGAAGTAAAGTAAAAAAATATATTCTTTTCATTGCATTTCCAGAGATCTAATTGTATGACGAATGGTACTGAAATCAGAGTATCTCCACTACCCTTGGAAGGCCTTAACTTACCACAGGACAAGATTAAAGACAGGGCTCTGCAGCAGTCCTCACAAAGGTTAGTGTTAACCTCACTTTCCAGGCATGGTGGTTTACACCTATAATCCCAGTATTTAAAAAGCTGAGGTAGGAGGATCTGAAAGTTCAAGTCCAGTCTAAGCTGTCTGAAAAACAAAAAAACAAACCCAAACAAACAAAATTATTGCTTTCCTATATAATAAACAAACAGTATTTACCACATACATACTATTTTAATTATGTGCACTAATATATTTTATTGGTATACAATTCTTTGGCACCATTAGTCCTACTAAGGAAATTTCACAAAGGCTCTCAATAAAGGCTTGAATGAGTTAGTTTTGTGAATGTACTAGCAAAGAGAAAAGGGACACTAGTTTGCATTAGTTGCTATCAATCATATAAAATAGGATTATCCTCACAGCAAATCCTCAAGCAGTGATCTTAACCAGTTTCTATGGTAGCAGCATCATTAACCTTAACGTTTGTGACTTGAGGGCTGGCTAGCATGCTGACTCAGGGGGTAAAAGTTCTTGGCATGCAAGCCTGACAATCTGAGCTTAATATCCAAAACTCACAGTAGGAGAGAATGGATTCCTGAAAGTTGTCCTTTGACTTCTCACTCACCTGCACTCACACATATGCACACATAAGAGTAATAATAAAATTTTTAAAAACAAAATGAAATTGTGATTTGGAATATTCCCTGCACACTGGTGCTTGATCTGCCCTTGCAGTTTGGAGGTACTCTTCCAACACTCCTCATGAAGCTTAGCAACTGTGAAATATCACACCTGGCAAAGGAGAGATGAGCAAGTGGCAGGGATCCTAAAAGATTCCTCTGACAGTTTCAGCTATCAACTGTATCTGCAGTGTCAGAGATTAGATGTGAGACTGATAGGAGCAAAGTTTTCAGCAGGGAAGAATGAGGTGCCTTAGAGCAGATGAGAGGAGAGCGCACAATCCCCTGGAGCCTGGCTTCTCCCTCAGGCCTTCCTAACTCCCTGTCCTTGAAATTCATGGTGCATCAGCACTAACAGGCATGCACACACAAAAAATTAAATCATGATATAAAACTGCTTAAAAACTCCAAATCTGGCATTACTAATGCAGGATATCATAGAATACACTTGTATACCACACATTTTGTTTTATTTTGCTGAGGTATTCCACCTCTTTTTCTAGGATACTCTATGAGTTCTCCACGCAGCTTTCTTCGGACAATAAAATCTACTCTGAGTAAGATCATTTTGACCCCTTCATTTTACTCTAGAGGGAATGGGAATTAAGCCCCATAGAAACTGTAAGTTGGGTTGGGCACCAGTCTCTCCTACAACCAGCTTTGGATTATCAATTGTATATGTGCTTTTAGACTGTCAATCATTTTATCTTCAGTGGAAGTTTGTCCCTAAGTTACTGATACTGATTCTTACTTATTTTGATAAATTAGAATGTCAAAGTTTGCCAGGCATGGTAGCGCATGCCTTTAATCCCAGCACTTAGGAGGCAGAGGCAGGCAGATCTTTTTGAGGTCAAGGCCAGCCTGGTCTACATAGCAAGTTACAAGCCAGCTAGGGCTATAGGAGACCACAGTCTCAAAAAGACACACACACACAAAAAAGTCAAAGTTGTCCTGGGAAGATTATCTGTAGTAGCTCCAGGACTCAAGTCCTATTCCTGGAGGTTTGTCACCTCACCAGCTCTTTGCAAATGGTGTCATCATTGGTTTCTATTTTAGTTATACTTTTAAGTTACATTTTTTAGGAAAATAATCTATTTTTGGTTTCATTTATTCCAAAACTTGGTTGTTTTAAACCAAGTTCCTGTGGATCTGATTTAAAATTCGATGGTTTGCCAGGCATAGTGGTGCACACCTTTAGTGCCAGCGCTTAAGAGGCAGAGGCAGGCAGATCTCTGTGAGATTAAGGCCACCCCTGAGCTATAAGGAAACTCTTCTATTAATTAATTAATAATATATAATAAATAAATGGGTTTACATAGCCACCTCAGTTTGCTTAATCAGCAATTGAATAGTCATTTTCAATGACTATTGTAAATGTAATGCTATTTACATTTTCTCTTAACCCACTAGTTTCAGCTAACTACAATCAAATTTATAATAGTATCCAGGTTTTCTTATAAGAGATACTAAAATATAGTTATAAAGTAGTATAAGAAATGTGTCAAAGTAATTAAAAATTACTACCATACTTTTGTTCATGAATTTACTTGTTAGAATTTGTTTCCTCTACAAAAATTTTGAGAAAAAAATTTTTTTTGTTCAGTGTATTTCCCAATTTGAATACAAGATACTGTCCTCAGAGCAGAGCAAGACTTGATATTCTGCCCCTGCGCCTGGGTCCGTCACTCTCTCCTGCAGGTGCTTTGCAGAGGGCTCAGGCCCCTTTGTGGGTTACAGCCAGAAGCTATGGGAAGTGCTGGCTCCTCTGAATGCCATGCCCACCCAGTGCAGACATTCTGTTGCCCTCGGCTCGTCTCTCTCTCTCTCTCTCTCTCTCTCTCTCTCTCTCTCTCTCTCTCTCTCTCTCTGCTATGAATGTTTCATAAAGATAGGAAATTCTATGCCATTAAATGATATTTTCTCACATTTAGTATTGATCCTTTTTTAATTTGGAAAAGCAGGCATAGATTTATTTTGTGATGCTCCCCCTAATGACGATCAGTGGCAGTACATCTGGAGTCGAATAGGCGTTCCTGCGTGCGTGCTTGTGCACCTGCCTTGTGAGATGAGTAACAGGTATTTTGTGCTTTCAGTGAAGAAGACCTGCTGTACCTGAACTTCATCCAGGATGTAACAGATGAAATTCTGAAACTTGGTTTATTTTCCAACAGGTTAGATTTTTCTTTGTGTGTTACGGTTGAGATATACATTCAATGTTTTTCACATAGTATGATTTTTTTTTTACATTACTTTTACCTATTAGGAAGTGAAAAGTTTTATTTTTTATTATCATGTTCTTATAACTGATAGTAAGTTATAAAGAATATTTCATTCATACTCTGGGACAAGTTCATAGTTTGGATGAATTATAGGAAAGGTTTTATTTATTTGAATATCATTTTGTCTAGGTTACACCAAACTAAAGTTAAATTTTGCTACCTGTTTTTTTTGCAAAGCTCTGTAATCTTTATTTATTATTTTCATTTTATGTGTATGAGTGTATTCCCTGCATATGTATAAGTGCATCTGTGTTGTGCAGTGCCTGCAGAGGTCAGAAGAGGTTGTTGGATTCCCATGGAACTGGAGTTACAGATGGTTGTTAACCACCATGTGGGTGCTGGGAATCAAACCCAGTCCTTTGCAAGAGCAGCCAGTGCTCTTAACCACTGACTCATATCTCCAGCCCCAAAGCTCTGTAATCTTTTATTACCATTAGAAACTGCCACAAGAATCAAAAGCAAGCTTTTTTTTTGGTCTTTTTGAGACAGGGTCTCCCTGTAGCCCCAGCTGTCCTGGAACTCACTATGTAGACCAGGCTGGCCTTGAACTCACAGAGATCCACCTGCCTGTGCCTCCTGAGTGCTGGGACTAAAGGTGTGCACCACCATGCCCAACTCAAAAACAAGCTTTTTAAAAATCTTTACTACATTTATTGTGTTTGTGTGTGTCTCTGTGTGTGTGTCTCTGTGTGTCTATACATTACTACATTTATTGTGTTTGTGTGTGTCTGTATGTGTGTGTGTGTGTGTGTGTGTGTGTATGCATGTGGGCTCACATTCACGTGTGCATGCATGCATGCCACAGTGCACATATGGAGACCAGAGGACAACATTTTCTCCTTCTACTATATGATTGCTGGAGATTGAATTCAGGTCATCAAGCTTGGCAGGAAGCACTTTCACCTGCTAACCATTTCACCAGCCCACAAGCATTCTTATTACAACTCTTAGCACTATTAAATCTGAAAAAATAAGAACAAATGAAAAGCTAGGTTTGTATACTGAATGAGAAATGTAGAGTTTGAAAAGCCAATTAACTATTATGTAGCTTAAGGAAGATATGCACTAGATATAATTCAAACATTGCTGTGTCTAAAATCCACTGGGCACTAGGCTCTGCTTCATGTGATGCAGCATAGGACCCTGTGTGTTCTATACACTTTTATAGTCATAGTAAGATGCAAGAACACACATAGGGCACTGTGTCTGTTCTTTCATCGAGAGTTTACAAGGCTGACACTTCCATTATTGAAATAAAAAAAACTATATGGAAAAGAGCTAAGGTTGGCAGTAATGGCATTTTCCTTTCTTATTTAAAAAAAGAAAAGAAAAAGAAGTAGTATTGGCTAATAGGGGCTGGAGAGATGGCTCAGGGGTTTAGAACACTTGCTGTGCAACCAGGAGTTTGGATCCCAGTATTCACACAACAAGCTGGATATGGCTTCACAAAAACCTGCAACCCCAGTAGTGTGGCAAGTAGACACCAGAGGATTGTTGGGGCTTGCTGGCTACCAGCCTCGCTGAAAAGCACAAGCTCCAGATTCAGAGAGAGCCTGCCTCAAAGGAGTAGGCGGAAGATGATAAGAGGAGGACACCTGATACCTTCCTTTGACCACTGAGTGTTTGTGTACGTGTGCATACCCACACACATGTGCACATATACCACATATACCACATACATATACACAAAAAAACTTTTTCAGTTGATTTAAAAATTGTGTAATGGGGCAAGAGAGATGGCTCAGTAGTTAAAAGAACTGGCTGGACCCAGATTCAGTTCTTAGCACTCACATGGCAGCTAACAACCTTACATAACTCCAGTTCCAGGGGATCCAGTGCCCTCTTTTGGCCTCCGTAGGCATATGGTACACTTACATACATGCAGGCAGAACATTCATATTCATAAAATATAAATAAAAATAAATGGTAATTGCATAATGGGTACAAGATGCAACAATTTTAGAGAGCTGTTTCCCAACAGTCTGAATGTTTAACATTACTGAATTATATATTTTAAAGTTATTATGATGGTAAATTTTTATGCTTTTTACCATAAAACCAAAATTTGCATATCACATTTTTGCTTAAAATACTTTCCTTAAAATCATAACCCCATTTACTACAGCTTTTTTTTTTTTTTTTTTTGGTCTTTTTGAGACAGGATCTCCCTGTAGCCCCAGCTGGCCTGATACTCAATATGTACACCAAGCAGGCCCTGAACTCACAGAGATCTGCCTGCCTCTGCCTCCCAAGTGCTGGGATTAAAGGTGTGCACCACCATGCCTGGCAATTTACTACAGCATTTTTAATAATAGCACCAAAAATAGAACCAACCTAAATATTGGATAAAAAGGTTTATTTGAACAGATTATAGATAATATATGAGTGAGTTCTGTTCAGCAATTTAAAATTATGCTGTAGAGCTGGGCCTGGCATGAGTTCAAAATGCATGTCTTCGTACTGAAAGATGCTCAAAGTGTATCTAGTTGATAAAAAAAAGAAATGTAGGTACCCATAGTATATGATGTTTAATTCAACTTGGGGAAATGTACAAGCATAGAAAACACTGGTGTGAATGTTTCAGAATGTTGACAGCAGCTATGAAGGATACAAGTTTCTTGGTCCTTTTTAAAATTGAACAATATTTCAGAATGCCCACTCTTTAAGGTGGACTCATGATTATGAATGATAATAACTTGACAAATGATCAAGGAAATCAATTGTTTTTCAAAAAACCTGGTAATACATTAATGTGATGCTGGGCATGATGTACTAGAAAGAAAAAGTTTCTTGAAACCAATCACATCTGGGTTAAATTCTGTGAATGGCTTTGTGACCTTAGGGGAGAAGAAACTATCTTAAGAGACATGATTCTCATCCTTACAATGGTTTTCCCAATGCTTTTCACTCTTGACACTGGTTAGAAAGAGAGGTAAAGTGATTGTTTTATGAGCCAAGTGTAGTGGCACACACCTTTAATCCCAGCAGTTGGGAGGCTGGTGGATGTCTGTGCATTCAAGGCCAGCCTGGTCTACACAGTGAGTTCCAGGCCAGATGGGGCCAATATAATTAGACCCTGTCTCAAAAAAAATTACGGGTCTAGCATGAGTATCTGGTACTAACATATAGGTCGCTAAGCAGATTCATCATTGGTGGAATATTTTGGGTATGCTTTAGGAGCCAAGGTGAAACAGCTCTATGAACATTTTCTTTAGGGTTTGGGTTTGAACATGCAGATGTCTGAGAAATGGAGGGGGAGGTATTTTTGGTGTTTGTTTACTGAAAAGACAGCTTTATGGGGATTGTGTGAGTGGGTTTTTGTGCCTCACCTAAAACATTTCATTCATAGAAACAGTACCACCCAGTCTTTCAGAAATGTTGGCATCTATTATGTAATTTGAGGCAAACTCAGCAGAAGCCAGGCTGGCTGCCAGGTTGGAGAACTTGATAGAACAAGATTAATTGCCAGCTTTACAGAGAAAAAGATTCATCTGGAAACCATTTTCAAGCCTTTATTAGTTTTCATATCATGTGGCTGTTGTATATTTAATGATGTTCTGGTTTTAAGATACTAATCTTTTTCTTTATCATTTGCAGGTTTTTAGAACGACTTTTTGAGCGACATATAAAACAAAATAAACATCATTTGGAGGAGGTTTGTCTTTGTTTAGAATTTAGTTCAGGTTTTTCTGTGCTCTCGAAGAATGCATTTAAAAGGGTTTTTTTCCAAACCCCTTGCATTTTTGTCAGGGAAAGGGAGCGGGGGGGGGCGGGCAGGAAAATACTAATCCTGCGGAGACCAGCAGCACTACAGAAAAAGTGATTGTTTTACCAGTTTAGCTAATGTAGTGATCCTCATAATTCTTTCCTTAATCCTAAGGAAAAAATGCGCCGCCTGCTGCATGGTCTGAAAGTTGACTTAGGCTGCACATCTGAGGAAAATCCAGCAAAGCAAAACAATGACAGAATGTCGAATTTACCTGATTTTCAGAAGGCTCTGAATTCAAACCAAAGTGAATTAAACAGTATCCTTCAACTGGAATGTCAGCAATACCAAGAGGCTCTGGACATGTCGTCTATGCCAAAGGATGACAAGATGTTCTCCTTACCAGGCGAGTTTCTGAGGTCCAGCCATAAGCACAAGTGTTCAGAAGACGTTACAGTTAATCAGGTGAATGACGAGACAGATCTTGAAGTTTCAACCTGGGATGAAAATAATCCAGGTATTTCCAACAGCTTGATGGACCAGGAAACCTCTGTGGACATCGTTGAATGTGATAGTGACACCAAAAAGCTTGAGGCATCCAGGGAGTTATGTTGTCTCAGCACATCCCCGTCCCTTCAGTACCCAAGCATCAAAGGTGGCATTAATCATGGCAAGGAATTATCAACTCTCAGAATCATGGAAATGAGCACTGAAGGCTGACCATTGGATCTTCATTAATAAATACTCCACATGGCCAGTAACGCATTATCACTTTTCTTTTCCCTCCTACATGTTAAGATTTCTGTATTTTCAGTGCTACATAATAAATTACCATAAATTTAGCAGCTTGAAACACCACACATTTATTATTAATCCCAGTCTGTGGTCCAGGATCGAAGCACAGCATTGATGGGTCCTCTATTCTTGGGCTCACAAGCAGCAGTCAAGGTGGCTTTCAGGGCTGATCTCACCCAGAGGCTTGACTGATGGGGAATCAGCATCTGGGTTCAGTTCGTGGCAGAATTATTTTTCTTGGAGCTGAAAATCTGAGATGTGAGAGCTTCATTTTTGGCTAACTGGTAGACAGAAGGCTGCCTGCCCTCTCCTTAAGCAGATCACAGAATGGTGACTTGCTTTTTCAAGGCCTAGGAGAGCCACAGAGATTACTAGCAAAATGAAGTGACTCTCCCTCACCTTTGCCGTACTCTTTTGGTTAGAAGCCAGCAAATCACAGGTGTCTCCACACTTAAGGGGTAAGGTACATTACACAAGGGTAAGTAGGAAGCCAGAGGGTAGGGTTCATCAGAGTTACCTGAGGAGCTGTTGGCCACTACTTCAGAAGTTGCTTTGCAGAGGAACATGTTTTACCCAGATGTACTTCATAGGCATTGGGAAATGGCTTATGATCCTGAGTGGTCTTAAAACATTACATCTTGCAATGTTATAATATCTCTGACTTTTTTTCTCAGAAACCTCAAGGACCTTTTTTATCAATGTGGCAGGGTACCTGTCAATTCTTGAAATAGTATCTGTTCTCATGAATATAAACATTTCACCTGTGTGGCAGCTCTCCCTTCCCCTTATGGGTTCATGGGTGGGATCTCAAGATGGCCATGGTGGTACAGGCTTGTAATCCTAGAACACAAAATGCAGAGGCCAGAGGACTGTGCGTTTGACACCAGCCTGTGCAATGGCAGAGACTCTGCCTCAAAGAAAAACAAGAAACCAAATCCAAACAAACGTGTTTTAAGATACCTCTAATTTTGCCTTTTCTACTCTTTTCAATAAGATTGAATATTGAACAGCTGTAATGTGCTAAGTTTTCTGCCAAGACACTGTCAAGGATAAAAAGATACATTAATAACCTAAGCATTCTAAAGACTTAGCAGTGGCCTCCAACTAACCTGTTCTTTCATCATCCTTTGCTTAAACCAGTATTTCCCATACCATGGGAGAGTAGATGTTTTATGGTTTAAGGATGACAAGCTCACCTTATCCCTGAGATGACTGTCACCACTGTCTTTGGGAAGAAACTACGGTGTTGGGGCTGAGTTTCCACCCCTTTCTACCCCAATGCCGGTGTCTCATAATGCAGCCCTTCCTCAACCTTACCTGGCCCTCACTCTTCCCCCCTTAACTTCTGGAACTTGCTGTGTAGCTGAGGATGACTGTACTTCTGAGCCTCCTGCATTCTCATCCTGAGTGCTAGTATTCTAGGCATACGTCACCACACCAGTTCTGTAGGGTGCTGAGCATCAAATCCAGACCTTTGTGCGTGCTAGGCACTCTACCAACTGAGCCCACAACTCCAGCCCCTTCCCTAACTTTCTAAGCAGCATCTTTATCGCTCCTCAGCCTTTTGACCAAGATAAGTGTAGACAGCATCTTTTCCTACCCTTCAGCCATCTTAAATCTCCTAACCACCTCAGCCCAGCCTGGCTGTCCTCATCCACGCCTCTGTTCAGTTCCTGGACTCATCTTTCCTCTGTTGCAGCTTTATTCCACACACCCTCAGCACCTCTGCCCTGTCCGTCTTCCTTGGTGGAACTGCCATCTCTCCGAGGCTTTGTCAGTGACTTTCTGCTCCTCTCAACTCTGTATACACTGCTGTGGCACTGTGGCCATCTTTATGTTCTGACTCTGGATCCAGGTTTCTGTATTTGCAGTGCTGGCCCCATCTTAATGTGTCCCTCAGGACACACTGAGGTTATCCTTTAGCTACTTTTTAAATTTTGTTTTAAAAGATGAGTTGGGGCATGGTGGTACATACCTTTAATCCCAGCACTCAGGAGGCAGAGGCAGGTGGATCTCAAGTTCGAGGCTAGCCTAGTCTTCATAGCAACGTTCAGGCCAGCTGGGGCTACAGGGAGACCCTGTCTCAAAAAGGCCCCCCCCAAAAAATTAAAATGGTTCTTGGGATAGTAAAAGCTGTGTAAGGTAGGATCTAAATAGTGAATTTGGGGGGGGGGGAACTGGCCTAGACTCTTGAAACAGCATCTCAATTTACCTCTTCCCTGCCTCACTCAGCCTGTCTGCCACTCTGAGACTTTAATTGTGCTAACTATGCTTTGAGCCAGATTGCCTTGGTTTGATTCCTCCTGAGATGGATTGTTGAACCTGTTGTCTCAACACTTGGATGAGTATAATTATAGCACCTTAATCCTTGTAAGAATTAAACAAGTTTTATGAGAATTAATACCTACAGGCTGTATTTAAAACACAGCATGCTGCTTTCTTTTAATGTTCTACTTGATGAACCATATGAAGTCCTAGTCTCCTGGTAATTTTATATTTATGTGTATTTGTGTTTTGCCTGCATGTACATTAGTGCACCCCTGTCATGCAATGTCCACAGAGGCCAGAAGAAGGCATCTGATCCCCTGGAACTGGAGTTAAGGACAGCTGGCCTCTATGTGGGTTCTGGGAACTAAACCTGAGTCCTCTGCAAGATCAGCCAATGCTTTTAACTGTTGAGCCATTTCTCCAGCCCCCAAATATATTATTTTCATTTTGTGGGGGGTTATTTTTGTTTGTTTGACAAGGTTGCCCTGTAGCCTCAACTGACCTGGAACTTGCTATGTAGACCAGGCTAGCCTCAATCTCAGAGATCTGCCTGCCTCTGCCTCCAGAGTGCTGGCACTAAAGGCATGCACCACCATGTTTTTTAAGTTTGTTTTTTTTTTTTTATTGTTTTCCTTCCCAGGTCATCTCTCTCCATCCTCCTTTAGGCATCCTGGACTGCTTGAACGTCAGAGGGCCTCCGTTCTGCATGTCTTTTGACTTGCTGTCTGCTCACACCCTTTCCTTCTGCAGTACCTTGGAGCCTTGCTTTGATTGCTCTGACATTCTCTCTGCCTACTCCACCTGAGATCTGGAATATTTCCTATCTACAGTATGAACTATACTGTTCTGTTTATAATCGTCTCTGTACTCTAGATTGTCAGCTCTGGAAGAAAGACCTCTGTCTCTTTGGGTTCCCAAATCATAGTCTACTTAGCACAGTACATTCATTCATGAAGGAAGATGGTTTGAGGAGCAATTTAGTTACAGACCAGGTGGTAGGGAACAGAGGTCAGCCCTTCCTCTTTATACTCTGTAAAATTTCCACTGCAGAGAGGAGAATGTAGCAAATGACTAAGGTACATGAGAATTTCTTCATTTACTCACAGTTTATTTTTTGGAGACAGAGTCTTGCTGCATAGCCCTGACTAGCCTGGAACTCACTATGTGCTCAGACTAGCCTCAAACTCATGTTGAAAATGTCTGCCTTGCTTCTTGAGTACTGGGATCACAGACATGCACCACGATGTACAGCTGCTTCCATTTCAAATGATATAAAAAAGGAATTAGCAACTTCCTTTAGAAAGCTTTGGTTAAAAAGACAAGTTTTCACATCTAATTATTAAGGAGCAAATTTTTATGCTTTGAAGAATTATTTTTAATCATTTTTATTTATATACCCACTTTCCAGGTAGCACCCTCCCATAGCCTTCCCCCCCCACTCAACTAGAGTCCTTATACTCTGATATCCCTGCTACTGTCTACTGTGTTGTCAGCACCCCCAGCCTTTCCCCACTACTTGTCCTTCTGGTGAATCTCGTCAGCCTATCTCGAGGTCTTCGTTTTAGGAGGGTCAGCTGTTCCTCATCTAGCAGTATTCAGCTGTCAATATTCCTTTGGATAAGACTGGGGTCTGC